>NW_011494808.1:3346786-3348229 GCF_000754665.1 Bison bison bison
GCGTGCAACCGGCGAGCGGCTAGGGGCTGCGGGCGAACGGGGGCAGCTGGCCCGCGTACTGCCCGGCGCCCTCGCTTGACTGGAGCCGACGGACACTCCGCCGGGACGGACACCTCCGGCGGAGGTGGTCGGCGCCGCGCTGCCCCTGCCTCCGGGGGCGGCTCTGAGTCCGGTGCAGTCGTCTGCTGCCCCCACTTTTAAAAAGCAGGGTTGAGCCGTGTTCTTTGGTGGTCTCGTCTTCTCCACCCTTGATCTCTGCTTTAGAACCTTAAGGCTAAGCAGGCATCCAGCATATTTAAAATAATTATATTGATGTGCCTGTGCTTTGTTGGCAACGTGGGGTACAACCAAAGTTGTGTTGTGGAGCACGAATTCGTTTCTTCTCTGGTTGTAAAAGATATTCTGTAGATGGCAGAAACCAATTTTGTTCCATTGCTTTTCTTTTTCTTCACGCTTCTCCCTCCCACTGCCGTCTCTTTCTTTTTTAAAAATTAAGCTGTGAGTGTATAGCAGTAGTTTCCACTTTTCCTGTTACCAGTTTTTTATTATTATTGTCAGAAATCCAGTGTGCCTTAAGCAGTGCCTAATCAGTAGCTTTCGCTATCAGTTTGCTTTTTTCTGGGCAAGAACATTCCCTCAGCCATACAACCTTATCCCTTAACCCTGGGCAGCCTACTCCAGAAATATGCCTTTACAAACAAACAAATCAGGTGATGGGGTGAGTGAAAGACTTCTTTAATAAGCGGATGGACAGTCTCAGGGTCTCAGCATGGGTCCCCTAATCCTTGCAGTGACCTAGCTGTATTCAGTTCAGTCCATTGTCTGAGGCTGTAGGATTTAGAGGAAGAATGTTAATTTGAGGCCAGAAAGTTTGACTTCTTTGTGTACAGTTTTAGTCACCTTGGGTAATTCGCTCTGCCTCAGTTTTTCTTATCTGTAAAATGGGGATAATAGCAGTTATATCTAGCTCACAGAATCCTTGTCAGACTGACACAAAATGGTAGCTGAACTTCTGGATGCGTGTCTTTCTGAGATGGGATTCAGAAGTGCTTTAGGGGACTTTGGGATCATTGAAAGGCTAGTGAGGCGCACGGCTGTCACGTGGACAAGAAATGCATTAAAAGGGTGATGAGAATCCAGCGCAGATTTGAAGATGTGAACGTGTCCTGAGGCTGGCAGCCTTGAGTGGCAGAGAAGAAAGCGATGTCCCTCCAAAAGAAAACAAACTAAGCTTCAGACCTTGTAAGATCTGACTCTACCCCTGGAGGTGCAGGGTAGGATTGATGGGAGGTGAGGGGCTGGTCCACTCCGCGGAGCGGGTGGTGGATGAGAGCAACAGGGCGCCGGCACCGCGAAGAGAAGGAGCGCAGGCACAGACATGGGAGGAGTGACGCAGAAGAGGGAGGCGGTGCCTGAGCCTGTGAGGATGGGGGCGTAAGGGAT
>NW_011494808.1:3348367-3353047 GCF_000754665.1 Bison bison bison
GGGCTGGGTCTGGAGAGGGGCATGGAGGCTGATCTTCTGAGGGGTAGGTATCAAGAGTCTGGACTTTAGCCTGAGGGCAGAGAAAGTGAAAGTATTAGTTGCTCACTCATGGCCTACCCTTTGCAGCCCCCTGGACTCTAGGCCGCCAGCCTCCTTTGTCTGTGGAATTCTCCAGGCAAGGATATTGGAGTGGGTTGCCATTCCCTTCTCCACGGGATCTTCCCGACCCAGGTCTCCTGCATTGCAGGCAGGTTCTTTACTGTCTGAGCCACCAGGGAAACCCCCTGAGGGCAGAGAGGGGCTGTCAAATGTTTTTAAAGCCAAGAGTAACAAAATTTGTGCTTCATTGTTTATACCAGAGAGGAGGTCTTCCACACGGGCACAGGAAGTGTGTGCAAAACCTGCTTCACCAGCGGTGGTATAGTCAGTCCACAGGAGTGAACTAGAGTTTCATGTATGCGCTTGGGTAAAACCTCGGAAACGTAAGGCTGGGCTTTTAAAAGAAGCAAGTTTACAAGGATGTACTCTTGGCGCTCCGTGCATTCCGCATCCCTGATATGGGACTCTGTGCCATTTCAGAGGAGGGACTTGAGCCCCCACAGACGGTGTTCACGGGAGTCCTGGAACCAGGCCCCTGCGGTTACAAGGACAGCACCGCTTGTGTAAAGCTTGGAAGCGTTCGTGCGTTCTGTGTTGTTACTTAGGGGCACACATCTATGTGGTGAAAATAAAAAGCACGCGTGGAAACTGAACCTTTGGCAGGTGCCCGAGTCACCTTTGTGAGCACAGATGTCTGGACTCCACCTTCGGGTTTCTGATTCAGAAAGTCCAGGGCGAGGACTCAACAACTTGCGTTTCTCAGAAGTTCTAGATGCTCCTGCTGCTGCTGCTGCAGGTGCAGGGACCTCAGTTAAGAACCGCTGACCCACCCACTTGAGGATGGGGGTTACTTCTTGGGAGGGAGCAGAACAGGACTGCAAGGGCTACGTGGCTTCAGCCCTGTTGGCATTATTTCTTTACAAAGGGGGACGCAGTGTTACCTGGCAGAGCTGGACAGCTGCTCATGGTCTCCGTTTTCACTTTTTCTGTGCTTGCAATGTTTCAGGGAAGAAAAGAGATCCTGTTTGCTGCGGGGAATGGATTGGAAAAGAGAAAGCAGTGTTAGAGCCCGTGGGAGAGTGTTGCAGAAGCGCAGGTAGGAGATGCTTAGACCGGGGTGGGGTGGAGGAGCGAGGGAAGGGGAGAGCGAGCAGATTTGGGAGCTTTCGGGGGGAGAAGTGACTGTTGATGGTGACTGGTCGGTCGGGCTTGAGGGGGAGACATCAAGTTCCCTGGTTGCGACCCCCTCACAGTGGGGACCCCTGAGTGGCAGGCATGCTGGCGACAGGAGGGAGAATTCAGTTGTGGACGTCGCAGACCTTGAAGGGTCCCCGGCTGAGTGATGCTTTAGGAGAAAGAGCCAGGTTACAGCAGAGGCTAGAAACCATTGACGTGACCGTGGCTGCCTGAGTCGTGTGCGTGGATGAGACCACGTGGAAGGCGAATGGAAGAGGGGCCCACGACATCACTCGAGGGATGCCATCCCCCGAGGCAGGCCGACTAGCTGCTCTTCCCGCCACCCATTCTTGGGTGGCCCATGAGCTAAGGATTCCTTTCATGTTTTTAAATACTGGGGGAAAGAAATCAAAGAAACAGTCTTTTGTGACGTGAGGCTCGAATCCCAGTGTCTGTGAGCAGAGTCTTGCTGGAGGAAAGCCACGCTCGCCCACTGGTGCAGGAGGTCCCGGCTGCTTCTGGCGGCTGGATGGAGGGACCGTGACTGTCCCCCTGTCGCTCTGCACGGCCGCTGCACGCCCCGCACGTCCCAGTGCTGTGGTCCCTCGATTACCACTCTGGCCCCTAAAGCTGAACTTTTACTGTCTGGCCCTTTACGGGAAAAAGTTCTTCTGGCCTCTGACCTCAGGTCTAAGTCGAGACACTCTTGGTCGCTTTAAATGCCGCAGAGGAGAGACGGCAGGGGTTTTGCCTGTTTCTTGTAGGTCAGCTTCTAAGAATCAGGCACTGAGGGAAGACGCTCCGGAGACTGTGAGGCCGGAGTGGTGAATGTTGTCGTCGCATCCACCGGAGTCCTGGGAGACGCCTGGAAGGAGGGCGCTGTAGAGAAAGATGCGGGCCCGGGATCTCGAGGACGGTGAGCAGACAATGCCCGGGCCGTCACTGGGCGCTGCTGGCAGGACCCGGGCCGTGGGTGAGCACCCCACCTCGTCCCAGAGAGGAGGGGCTTGAGTGAGCCTGGAGCAGAGCCAGGGGTCCCTGAACTCCTCGCGGTGACAGCAGAGATGATGGAAGCCCTGCATTCTCTTCCGATCAGGGCAAAGTACACTGACCCGTGGCAGAGTCCTCCCTTCTCCCATCCACCTACTAACCCAGCCTGACACCGCTTAGCTTCGGAGGGGAGATGCGGTCTGGCATGTCCAGGGTGGTGTGGCTGAGACGAGCCCCTCCCCTCTGACAGTCCCTGCTCAGCAGAAGCGCTGTCACTGCTGATGCCTGCAGCCTGGTCACTGGGAGGTGACAGCTGGCACTTCTGAGATTGCGAGCACTGAAGAGAGCGGATCTGAGGGGGGAGGGTTGAGTTTGGGAAGTGTTTTTTTATCTTTTCATGTTAAGATTTTCTATATATATATATACATAAAAATACAGCATCTTCATTCATTCTCTGTTGACAGACACCGTTCCTTTCATGTCTTAACTATCGTGAATAATGATGCTATGGACATAGGGGTGCATGTATCTTTTCAAATTAGTAGGGATTTTTTTTTGGATATGCACCCAGGAGTGAGATTCCTGGATCATATGATGGTTCTAATTTTAGTGTTTTGAGGCACCTTCACATGGCTTTCCATAGCAGCTGCACCAATTTATGTTCCCACCAACAGTGTCAGAGTGTTCCTTTTCTTCGCATCCTCACCAACATTTGTTATCTCTTGTCTTTTTTGGTGATGGCCATTCTGACAGGTGTGAGGTGATAACCTCAAATTTATAGTATGTGAATTACATCTCAGCCTAGATTTTCAATTGAATTATAGGTGATTTAAACTATTTTGTTAGTTTCAAGCATACAACATAATGACTCCATATTTTTAAAGCTTATGTTCCACTTAAAAGTTACTACAAAATAATGGCTGTATTCCTGTGCTCAACTCTGGATCAGAGACACAGACCAACTCTGGGTCAGAAGTGGCTTCTCCAGGCAAAGCGACTTAGTTGCTCCAGACAAGAGTGAAGGCATCAAGCTCCCCGCCAGGTCCTGGGGCTGCAGACTTTCTGCTTGTCTGTACTTGCAGAGAACAGTTTGCAGTGAGAAGGCAGGCATCGTTCAAAGAGGGTGGCCTGACGCTTGGCAGTGCCCGCAGTAGGGCATGTACAGGCTGCCTAAGATGTGTGGGAGGAGTGAGTTCCAGGAGGGAGTGATGGGGGTCAGGGGAGTGGCCAGGGACAGAGGGTGGCTGGCAGGGAGGCCTGGGCTGCCGGCCCCCCTGTACCGCCCTGGAGATCGGGAGCCTGGGAGACCCCTGGCCGGGAGGGCCTGGGGAAGGGGGCTGCTTAGACTGTGGCCGTTTGTCTGTGTGCAGAGTCATGAGTCTTATTCAAAATTCAGCAGACCTCCTCTTTGGTACTTAGAGGCAGAGCGCTTTCAAACCAGCGCACAGGGCCAGCCGGAGCCTTGACCGACCCAGGAGTCTGGCCAGAAACCTGAGCGGGAAGGAAGGCCCTCCCGGCAGGTAAGGCTTCGCGTCACTGTGTCCTCGGCTCCGAGACCCAGGGTCCGTCAGTCACTGTGTCACATGCCCCATGCTGTGGCTAAGCCCGCTTCCTCTGCTCTGGCTGCTCCCTATGGGTGGCAACCTGCGTCCATCCCAGGCTCCTGGAGGGCCCCGCGCCCGACATGCAGGTTCGTTCCCGCCCCTCGCCGCCCCCCTGCGGCCAGGCAGCAGCTCCTGCCTAGCGCCGGACCCACACCTGCTCCCGGGCTGTCAAGAGTCACCTGCGCCCCTGCCTCACCCCCGTCAGGCCGCGTGCGTTCTCATCAGTGCTCATCCTGATTTCCGGCCGGGCCTCCCACCACCGCCTCTCCCACCACCGCCTCCCCCACCAACCTCCCAGGGCACCCTTTCACACCTTTGCTTCTTAAAAGCGTCAGGGGGCTTCTGAGCACCTCCCAAGGAGCATCCCAGCCCCTCAGCATCCCAGACAGCCCCCAGCCCAGCTTCTCTCTCCCCTGCTGTCTCCAGAGCCACGGTTTGCTTTCCTCTTAGCATTGCTAGCTGCACGGTGCTAGCCTTTCCTCAGTGCAGGCAGCTGTGGGGGAGACAGAAACACGGCCGGACAGGCCCAAGGCTGCCTTCTGCTCGACCCTGCAGGTATCGGGCACACGACCCGCGGCTGCTTCTCTCAAACCCAGATGCTCACGGCAGCCCTGGCCCTCCGTCCTTCCTGAGACCGGCTGGGCTGTGACCGCACCTCGTGTCTCCGTCTGAGGGCCTCCGTCTGAGGGCCTCCGTCTGAGGCCTCCGTCTGAGGGGCCTGCTGAGTGCAGCGCCATGGAGACGAGGCCCCTGGAGGGCAGGAAGGGGCCCGCGCCCAGGGAGCTGCCGCCGGCCGTGGGGCTGCTGCTGT
>NW_011494808.1:3353147-3367174 GCF_000754665.1 Bison bison bison
CCCGCGGCCCCGGGGTGCAGCCGGGCCGCTGCCCGCCGGGCCACTTCAGCATGGGGCAGGCGACCACCTGCTCCCCGTGGCTGTCCTGCGAGCAGCTGAGGACGGAAGTGAGGCCTCTGAAGTGCGTCGGGGAGGGAGCCGTGAAGACGGTGAGTCGCGCCCGCCGTCAAGGGGGCAGGCGGCCCAGGGGAGGGCGCCGGCTCAACCCAGAAACCCCACTGCGGGACGCCATCCCTGTAAAGGGTGGGCCCACCGGGTGGGCCCACCCCCTTGTAGGGTGTTCTGCGGTCAACAGGGGTCATTAGGAAGCCTGTGTCACAGTGTGAGAATGCTGTCCTAAGTAGAAAAGCAAAATGGAAAGCTGTGCCAGAGGCTGTCCTATCTGCACGATTACATACGTAAAAAATATAAAAATGATAGAAATCGTGCAGTGCTGAAGGAGGGTTTGGGGCAAGTTTTCTGGTTCTTATTTTTCCAGCTGTACGGTGCTGTTTTTCAAAAACTTTTCATCTTACCTTGGAGTGTAGACAATTAACAGCATTATGATAGTTTCAGATGAACACCAAAGGGACTCAGCTGCACGTATCCATGTATCCATTCTCCCCCAGCTCCCCTCCCATCCGGGCTGCCACATACCACTGAGCAGAGTTCCCTGTGCTGTACAGGAGGTCCTTGTTGGTTATCCGTTTTATGTGTTTATTATCTATGTCTTTTTTTAAAAATTCATTTTGTTTGTTTATTTTTGGGGGCTGCGCTGGGTCTTCATTGCAGGGCGTGGGCTTTCTCTCGTTCCGGTGAGTGGGGGCAGCTCTGGTTGGGGTGACGGGCTTCTTGTAGTGGCTTCTCTTGGTGCAGAGCAGAGGTCTAGGCACGCCGGCTCTAGAGCACAGGCTCAGCAGTTGTGGCGCAACGGGCTTAGTTGCCCCGAGGCATGTGGAATCTGCCCAGACCAGGGATTGAACCCATGTCCCCTGCACTGGCAGATGGATTCTCTACCACTGATCCACCAGGAGGCCCCGGAGGTTTGTTTTGATGCCGTTAAGTGTCATGCGAGCAAGCTGTTTATAAGTTTTGGAGACTAATCCCTTGTCGGTCACATCATTTGCAAATATTTTCCCCCAGTCTGTGGCTTGTCTTTGCCTTTTGTTTATTGTTTCCTTTGCTATTCAAAAATTTTTGAGTTTAAGTAGGTCCCATTTGTTTATTTCTGTTTTATTTCCATTATTCCAGGAGACAGATGGAAAAAGATATTGCTGTGATTTATATCAGCATACTATTACATTGATTAAGAAAATATTTTACTTTAAAAAGAGAACCCAAAGGGGCCAATTCAGTTCTCATTAGAAGCCTCCAGAGCCTGGTCTCATGGGCTGTTTCAGCAGCAGTTGTGCCCATGTTAACTGAGGCAGGATGACTCTAGAAGTCAGTTCAGGATGTGGCTTGTTCATTAAAATGAAGGGTGACGAAAAGGCCATTGCCCTGAGATTTTGTTTCTTTGGCTGAAACTTGCCCTTGGGGCAAGGAAGAGAGCCGTGGGCTTGTCATCCGGGGGGTCAAGGTGGTAGTGGGTATCTGGGGACAAGGCTCCAGCAGGAAACCCGGGGATGAGCTGAGGCCTTGCCTGGCTGTCTGGGGACCAGAGGCAGGATGCAAGGAAGGAATAAGAGGTGAGGGCCCCGGGGGGCTCCCAGCCTTGGGCACGCTGCTCCTGCATGCAGTGTGGGGGGTGGTGCCGGCCTGGGTGGGGAGCATGGGGACAGGCAGCTGCAGCCCGACCAGATCCGGTGAGGAATCAGTGGGTTCTGGCTGTCCCTGCCAGGAGGAGGCTGCGGGCCATCCCGTTATACTGGCCGTGGGGTGTAAGGGACAGGGTGACAGAGGTGCCTGGCCCAGGCAGCTGAGGGACAGGGTCAGCGGTGCTGGGAAGGTCCCGTGTGCGCTTGAGGTGGCCCGGCCGCTGGGTGTAAAACCTGGCACTCGGGGTGGGGGGAGGTATAGATTTGGGTCGGTGTTGACAGCAGTGGGCCGTGAAGATGTCGCCAGGGAGGGAGGTAGTAGAGAAGCACCTGAAGCCAGGTAACTTCTGTCTCCTTCGAAGAAGGACCCTGTGGCTCCCCACTTGTTTCTGTGTTATTGTGCTCACTCAGAACATTTTCGGCATTGGTTTTTACCCTGAAGGATGTCTTTGAGTAGCTTTGGTGATGCCAGGTTGTTGTTTGGGACAGACGTGATTTCAGGGGATCTCAGCAGACTCCCACTAGGTTCAGCAGTGTGCAGTGTGGTTTGTTTGTTAAGGTGAAGGGCACTCAAGGGCTGTTACTGAGGCTTTGTTTCTTTGCCTGAAATTTGCCCTCATGGCACAAGTATCCTGAGCGCATCTGTCCTGCCCACGTTGGGACCCCAGGGCCTGTGTAAGGTGGGGCCCAGGGCGGCCTCCTGACCTTCCATCCACCGGCTGCCCCCATGCCTCCCTCGTGGGCATCCTCCTCTCTGGCAGCCTCCGTGTGCCCGCCTCACAGACCTCCAGTAGTTTTCACAGCTGCTGCTTTTGTCCTTTAAAACCAAGGTACTTTCAGTTCAGTTCAGTCATTCAATTGTGTCTGACTCTTTGGGACCCCACAGACTGCAGCACGCCAGGCCTCCCTGTCCATCACCATCATGAGTTTGCTCAAACTCATGTCCATCGAGTTGGTGATACCATCCAACCATCTCATCCTCTGTTGTCCCCTTCTCCTGCCTTCAGTCTTTCCCAGCATCAGGGTCTTTTCTAATGAGTCAGTTCTTTGCATCAGGTAGCCAAAGTATTGGAGTTTCAGCTTCAGCATCAGTCCTTCTAATGAATATTCAGGACTGATTTCCTTAAGGATGGACTGGTTGGATCTCCTTGCTGTCCACGGGACTCTCAAGAGTCTTCTCCAACACCACAGTTCAAAATCATCAATTCTTCGGCGCTCAGCTTTCTTGATGGTCCACATCCATACATGACTGTGGGAAAAACCATAGCTTTGATTAGACAGACCTTTGTTGGCAAAGTAATGTCTCTGCTTTTTAATATGCTGTCTGGTTTTGTCGTAGCTTTTCTTCCAAGGAGCAAGCGTCTTTTAATTTCATGGCTGCAGTCGCCATCTGCAGTGATTTTGAAGCCCAAGAAAATAAAGTCTGTCACTGTTTCCATTGTTTCCCCATCTATTTGCTATGAAGTCATGGGACCAGATGCCATGGTCTTAGTTTTCTGAATGTTGAGTTTTAAGCCAACTTTTTCACTCTCCTCTTTCACCTTCATCAAGAGGCTCTTTAGTTCCTCTTTGCTTTCTGCCATAAGGGTGGTGTCATCCGCATATCTGAGGTTATTGATATTTCTCCTGTCAATCCTGATTCCAGCTTGTGCTTCATCCAGCCTCACATTTTGCATGTTATACTCTGCATATAAGTTAAATAGGCAGGGTGACTATATACAGCATTGATGTGCTGCTTTCCCAATTTGGAAGCAGTCCATTGTTCCATGTCCAGTTCTAACCGTTGCTTCTTGACCTGCATACGGATTTCTCAGGAGGCAGGTAAGGTGGTATGGTATTCCCATCTCTTGAAGAATTTTCCAGTTTGTTGTGATCCACGCAGTCAAAGGCTTTGCCGTAATCAGTAAAGCAGAAGTAGATGTTTATCTGGAACTTTCTTGCTTTATCTATGATCCGTTTCCCCCATAGTCAGTCTCTCCCATCAGGAAGCTTCCATAAGCCTCTTATCCTTCTCCATCAGAGGGCAGACAGACTGAAAACTGCAATCACAGAAAACTAATCAAACTGATCACACGGACCACAGCCTTCTCTAACTCAGTGAAACTACGAGCCCTGCCTTGTAGGGCCACCCAAGACGGACAGGTCATGGTAGAGACTTCTGACAAAACGTGGTCCACTGGAGAAAGGAGTGGCAGACCACTTGATATTCTTGCCTTGAGAACCCCATGAACGGTGTGAAAAGGTCCTTTACAGAGGCAGAGCACTTGGGTTGGCGCCCATCAGAAGAACCGATTCGGTTCTTTCTCTTCCTCTGGCGCCCTCCAGCTTTGTGTAACCCCAGAAAGGGATGGATGTGATGTTTTTCATGTGGAAGGCTGGCTGGAGCACAGATGTGTGAAAACGCAGTGTCCACCCTCCGGCCGCCTCCTCATCTGGGACCTCTCTTCTCCTCTGTGCTGATGCCTGGGTGGCGTCATCCGGCCCTGTCCCTACCTTTATCCGCTGGTGAACTCGGGCCTTTTCTATCCCCTGCCTCCCCCACACCTTGGCTGTTGAAAGACTTCTCACTCTAGGTGTGTCACAGACCATCCCCTCAGCCTCCTCCCTTCTCCCCACCACCCAGCTACTCACACCACGGCCAGGAGGCCCCCTTTTTCTTTTAAGTTCAATTTTAATTTTATATTGGGGTGTTACTGATTTACAGTACGGTGTTAGTTTCAGTCGTACAGCACAGTGAAATCAGTTACTCATCTGTCCTTCAGATTCTTTGCCCATATAGGTTATTACAGAATAGTGAGCTCTACGGTAGAGTCTTGTTGGTTATCCCTTTTATATTTAGTGGCACATGTGTGTTAATCCCAGAGTTTCTCTCTTCCCCACCCCGGGAGGCACCCCTCTCATGCCCCTGTGTCCATGTCCACGCGCAGCCCTCAGCAGGGTGCAGTCTCTGCATGTGGGAGAGAGCTAGGAGTTGGCCTTTCCGAGGCTTCTGCCTTGTCCCCTCCCGAGCCGGGGCTCCGTGCCTGGTGCCTGCCTGTCTCCATATCCTCCAGATGGGGCTCTCTGCCTCTGCCGTGGCCCGCTTCAGCTGCTCTCGCCGCCGTTGGAGTGGCGTGTGTGTGGCCACGGGCAGCAGTGTCCCTCCTCTGCTCTGGCTCCACTCCCCACCCCCTGACCCCTCGCTGCTCTATCACGGCAGGCTGTGGACGCATCTCCAGAGGCCATTGCCCTGCCATCCTTCCTGCCTGGGATGTGGTCCACAGAAGCCCCTTGGCTCCTTCCTCCACCTCTGTCAGCTTCCTGTTTGAGTATCACCCCAGCGAGAGCTTCCCCAAACTAATAAAGTTATAAATTCTCCCCCTTCCCTGCTTAATTATTCTCCAAAGCATATTTTACCTTCCAGTGGACTTTACACACTTCCTGTTTATTTTCTCTTATCGTGTGCCTCCTGCACTAGAATGTAAATTTCACATGGCCAGGGATTTCCTTCAGTTTTTTTAATTGACATAAGTACCTTGTTAAATGAATGAAGACAGATCAGACTTTGTACTGCAAAGGACCATTATTTTCTAAAATTTGTCTTTACATTTAAATAAGGATCACATGAATAATATATAAAGAGCTCCTAGAAATTAATAAGCACGAAGCAAACAACCCTAGAGGAGATAGTATGAAGGACAGTGATCAGACTTTCCACAGAAGACGCACAGAAATGCCCAGGGATGAGTTAGTCAGGAGAATACAGATGAAAACAGGGAAATGTTTTTCATCCAGTAGATTGGTAACACTTAGTAAGGTTGAAGGAAATGGCAACCCACTCCAGTATTCTTGCCTAGAGAATCCTGTGAACAGAGAAGCCTGGAGGGCTGCTGTCCATAGGGTTGCACAGCATCGGACACAACTGAAGCGACTTAGCATGCATGCGTGCATTGGAGAAGGAAATGGCAATCCACTCCACTGTTCTTGCCTAGAGAATCCCAGGGACAGAGGAGCTTGGTGGGCTGCCGTCTATGGGGTCACACAGAGTCAGACACGACTGACGCGACTTAGCAGCAGCAGCAGCAGTGTGGTTGAGGCTAGAACGTAAGATTCATACATGATTGGTGAAAGTGCATGTTGGCCCAGACTCTGAAGGGTGCGATGGTACATAGTGTTCATTCAGTGATCCGTCTACTTCCCTAACTTATGAAAACATCTGCACATGTGCACAGAGATGTGAATATAAGGCTATTCATTGTAGCACTGTTGTTAATAGGAAATAAGTGGGAAATAATTTAGATATATATCAATTCTTTAAAAATAGATCACATAAGGTCATAGTAAATGCCTATGTAAAATTACAGAACTGTGTAGAAAAAGGAACCCAAGCCACCCTGACAGCATCTGTCCCAAATTTAATGAATTTTTATTATACTTCAGTTTAAAAAAAAAAGGTCTTCTGCAAAATCTTACCTAACATACACCAGTATAGTTTGTACACCCATACTATGAAATGTTATGAAGCTTTAAAAAGAATGACCTGAATCTCTCTCTCTATATATTATAGTACCATTTTATATAACAAACTCAAATGCTATTTTATAAATGGATATTAATACGTGTAAAAGCATAGAAAAATGTCTGGAACATTACTAGTCAAACAGTTAACTAGTTTCCTTTGGGCTGGGGATTAAATTCAGAGGAAGGAGTTCTACTCCCTCCGTATTTGAACTTTTATCAAGAGTATTCATGATTATTTTTATGATATTTTTAAAAAGGTAGATTGCTGAGAAATGATTCTTAACCCCTGACTTGCAAGTATGTAATATTGGAGGTTTCAGATATTTGTGAGAGATCTCAAAGACTAATAATATTTGATAATAAACATCAGTAGTATTTCATCTTTTCATTTATCTGAGGCACAAAAGTGAATGAGATGTAAGCGAGGTTTGGGGGGAAGTCATGAGGCCTGTGGCTGAAGCTCTCCCGCATTTCTTGTGGAATAAATGTATAAAAAAACCATAGCGGCTTCTCTTTAGTGATCCCCATTTTATATGGGAAAAAAAAAGCTAGTTGCCAGTGAGGGGAAGGGGAGCCCAAGGGAGTGATGGATCTCAACAGAAACAGGATTTTTATACTGGAGTCAGAGATCAAATTCAGTGCTTGTGCAGCTCTGTGAAGAGAAGAAAATGTGTTCTATATTAAAATTTAAGAAATGTATTCACGAAACATACAGTGATTCCAGCAGCGAGGGCAACTTGACTTCTTAGTAGAAATTATCTATAGTGAAATTTCTCAGATTTGGGTTTTGGAGAATGTCTTAAAAGACAACTGTTTGAATAAATGATCAACGGCGACAGTTTCGTAGGTTTTTCTGTTAATGAACCTTCCTTCTCAGGCCCACAGTAAATTTTTGTAGTCCTCCAGCCTACCTCCTCCATTTAGTGTATTTTTTAGTTCCTTAAAAAAATGTTTTAAAATATTAGAGTATTATATATTCTTTCTTGTTATACCAAAAGATATAAAGTTGGGGGGGTGGCGGGAAGCATGTAAAGAGAACAGAAAACGTCCTTAGATTTCTGTGTAATTTTGTTTTATGCAGTTAGAACAATAATATAAAAACACTGTGTCCTTTTCATCTGTCACATTGCTTGTATCTCTGAAAACCCCATCCGATAGCATCTGCAGTTGGCTGCACCCATAACCTTCCCTGAGTGGCCCTGCATAACTGGAGCACTTCCCAATTGTTGATGGGTGGACAGGTTCCAGTTAGGCTTTGATAAATAATGCTGGATTTTTATTTCTGGAGCTTTTTATATATTTTGGGTTATTGCCTTTAATTTAAGTGCCAAAGTCTCTAGAAAACTACACCCCCGCTTGCTACCATAACCTTTATTTTAACTATGAAGACATGGAAGCCAAAGGGACATGGGCCACAGGGTCCAGCTCAGCCCGGGCAGCCGGGTGCTGACCTGGAGGCTGTTTTCTCCTCTCCAACCCCTGCCTTCCCTTTGGGGACTCGAGCAGCGGGTCAGTGGTTCTTACTTCTTTCCCTGTGATAGAAGTGTGAGTGCACAGCTGTGCGGGGCAGCTGCTCGCCGGCTGGCGGTGTCAGGACGGCTGGCCTAGGGTGGAGTGCGTCATTTCAGCTTCTGCTGTTCTAGCCAAAGTCATGGAAAACCATGACCGTGTTAAAGGCGTGTTCCCTACGTACAGCCATTCCTATCTGTGCTTTACTCTGCACCTTTTAAAGCGAGTGGCAGTGCTGGTGTGTGTGGTGGGCTGGCTGGACTCTCTCCCTACTCGGTGTTCTCCAGCTTTCCACTCGCCCCTTCCCCAGCCTTTCCCCTCCCCGTCTTTGCACGTGCAGCCCCCTCTCCGGGGAATGAACCCCCTTCTCCACATCTGCTTTGCAAGCCCGTCATCCCACAGACCCGCTCCCAGGCCAGCTGCCCCACCGCCTGCGGGCCGAGCCTTCACCCAGCATCTGGTCCGGCTCCCAAGTGAGTCTGTGGAACAGCCCACGCTTGACTCTGTGCATCCTCTGCACCGCAGCCAGCACCTCAAAGCAGCTGCTTCCCAGCTCACCAGCTGCTGAGGGTTCCGGGTTGACGTTTTCTGTGGCTTTGTTCCAGGTGTTTCTGTCCGAGTGGAAGGAGCGCAAGGTGGCCTTGTCACGGCTCACTAGGCCGGAGGTGAGAGACGACTTCCTGCACGGGCTGCGGATGCTACAGGCACTGCAGAGCGAGCACGTGGTCACGCTGCTGGGCTACTGCGAGGACGACGACACCATTCTCACCGAGTACCACCCCTTGGGCTCCCTGGGCAACCTGGAGGCGACACTGAACCTCGCCAAGTACCGCAGCCTGAACACGTGGCAGCACAGGCTGCAGCTGGCCCTGGGCTACGTGGCCATCCTCGACTTCCTGCACCGCAGCCCCCTGGGCACGCTGGTCATGTGCGACTCCAGTGACCTGCCCAAGACCCTGTCCCAGTACCTGCTGACCGCCAACTTCAGCATCGTGCTCAACGACCTGGACGCCCTGCCCCTGGTGAACCACAGCTCCGGGGCCCTGGTGAAGTGTGGCCACCGGGAGCTCCATGGGGACTTCGTGGCCCCAGAGCAGCTGTGGCCCTTCGGAGAGGACGTGCCCTTCCAGGACGACCTCATGCCCACGTATGACGAGAAGAGCGACATCTGGAAGATTCCTGATGTCTCCAGTTTCCTTCTGGGGCATGTGGAAGGGAGCGACATGGTCCGATTCCACCTGTTTGACATTCACAAGGCGTGTAAGAGCCAGGTGCCTGCAGAGAGACCCACTGCTCAGGCCGTCCTGGACACTTACCAGAAGGTTCTGAATCTACTCAGAGACACCGCGACGTCTCAGTCAAGAGAGATGCTGTGAAAGCCAGTGTAGCCACTGACAGATGAGAGTCAGGGAACAGCTGGAAGAGTTGCACCGGTTTTGCCCTGATGGAAGGTGTTGGTGGTTCTGCCCCAGGTTCTTCTTCTCCTGACTGCCTGGCAGGAGTTGCTAAGCAGGAGCACATGGGCTTGCCGTGAGCCTGGCTGCAAGCGAAGGTGGAGAGAAGCAGTGAGTCTGCCCAGTATCTGAAGGAAGTAACAAAAATGGAGCTACAAAGAGGAGTCCCTAACAGCTGAATCTGTGGGCTTGTAAGAAATGTGCGTGGAGAGGTTTTTAAGTGGCAGTGTGGGGAAGAGACAAGCAGTAGTTCTCGCTTTGTTGGGTGAGCATCTGCAGTGTGCTTCACGGCACCGAGGAGACGTCGCTGTGTTTCGGGTGACTGCTCAGGGCCACACCTGTGTCATCCACGCCCCAGTGAGCTAGCGTGCATGCTCTCTGAAGCCTTGAGTGGATAAGGAACATTGAAAATATCACATATATCGGAAATCCCATCTGTGTTACTACTGCCTCGGATGGTGCTTGTGAAATTCCCCTTTACCTTCCAGCTGGTTATTTATTCTGTGCTCAACATTAATTATCGTGAACATTTTACACCAACAGTGTCTGTCACTCACTCATTATTGGAAGGCGTTGAAGACCTTCCACTTGAGTTGCATGATTGAATCCTTCAGAAAGCTTTCCTTGGCCTTGTCATCCTTGTTTGCAGGGGAGGAAGGATTTGGTGCATATTCATCATTACCAATAAGGGGGTTAAAGCTGGCATTGAGGGCAGAAAGGCTGTGCACAGGCCTCGTGGTCACTGGAATTACAGAGAGCTGGCCCCACCCCGCAGACTCGGACTCAGTGTCTGGGTGGAGTCTCTGCATTTCGCACTGGTTCCCTGGTGATGTGCTGCCGGTCTGGGAACCACATTTTGAGAACTAGTGTCCTTACCTATCCAGGCAGTAGACAGGGAGTATGCTCAGTATTATCCTTGTTCTACCTCCCATGGTGATTGGGTCCTGTGGTTGGTCAGAGAATGTGCTTGCCCAGAGTATATTAACCGCTGCTCTTTGTTACAAACATGCTGCCAGAACCCACTAGGATGGCTGTAATCAAAAGGATGGATAGTAACAAATGTCGGCGAGGATGTAGAGAATTGGAGCCATCATACGTTGCTGGTAGGAATGTAAAATGGCCCAGCTGCTTTAGGAAACAGTCTGACTGTCCTCAAAAGGTCAAAAATAGAGTTACCATGACCCAGCAGTTCCAGTTCCCAGTATTTACCAATGAGAATTGAAAACATGTCCATAAAAGAACCTGGACACAAATGTTCACAGCAGCATTATTCATAATAGACAAAGGGTGAAGATGTCCATTTGCTGGTGAGTAGATAGTAGAAATTGTGGTTCAATGTTCACAGCAGCATTATTCATAATAGACAAAGGGTGAAGATGTCCATTTGCTGGTGAGTAGATAGTAGAAATTGTGGTTCAATGTTCACAGCAGCATTATTCATAATAGACAAAGGGTGAAGATGTCCATTTGCTGGTGAGTAGATAGTAGAAATTGTGGTTCAATGTTCACAGCAGCATTATTCATAATAGACAAAGGGTGAAGATGTCCATTTGCTGGTGAGTAGATAGTAGAAATTGTGGTTCAATGTTCATAGCAGCATTATTCATAATAGACAAAGGGTGAAGATGTCCATTTGCTGGTGAGTAGATAGTGGAAATTGTGGTTCAATGTTCATAGCAGCATTATTCATAATAGACAAAGGCTGAAGATGTCCACTTGCTGGTGAGTAGATAGTGGAAATTGTGGTTCCTGCGTACAAAGGGGTAACATTCACCCATGAAGGGAGTGTAGCACGTAGTCACGCTCCAGCATGGGTGAAGGTACTGAGTGAACGGAGCCATCACGAAAGACCGCGTGCCGTGTGGTTGCATTTGTAGGAAATGTCCAGAATCGACAAACCCGCAGAAACAGAAGATAGACCAGTGGCTCCAGAGCGGCTGGCAGGGGCTGGAGTTGAAGAATGGGGGGCTTACTAATGGGTACAGGGTTTCTTCAGGGGAGATGGAAATTTCCAGAAATGGTGACGGTTGCACAACTCTGAATACACTAAATAACACTGAACTGTATAAAAGGGGGCAGCTCCATGTTGAGCTGCTGAGCTGATGTTGCCCTTTTCATGTTGTAATTCTGGATTGAGGGTTTTCCTTGATTTTTGGACTTTGCATTAGAACAAAATTTTCAGTTTCAAACGAATTTCTTTTTAAATATTGCTGATAGAGCTAAAATGAGCAGCATGGTATTTGGAAAGGGCACAGTGCCAGGATCAGAAGACATAGTTCCAGCTCTGCCTCTGACTCACATGTGGTCTCAGACAGACCGAGTTCTAAGTGAGAGAGTCGGCGAGGCATTTCCAGCTTCTGCTCCTCTGAGTTCTCCATGATGCTTTATTGTGCCAGTGCCAGGCACCAAGCTGGCCCTGGCCCTGCAGTTTCTATCTTCAGTAACAACAGAGCCGCAGAATCGTAAGAGGAAAAGAAAGACCCAACTTTCTGCTGTGTAAAAAAGACTCACTTCCACTCTAAGAGCACACACAGGCTCAGAGTAAAGGGATGGAAAAAGATATGCCATGCACACGGAAGCCAGAGGAGAGCGGGGGTAGCTCTACTTTATTAGACAAAACGGGCTTTAAGTCAGAAAGTGCAGTGAGACAGAATTCAGTATATGGTGACAAAGCGGTCAGCTCATCAAGAGGGTATAAAAATCATAAGTCTGTATGCACCCCAAAATACATATAGATCTGATGGGAGAAGTAGACAACAATACAATAATAGTTATGGTAAAAATACCTCACTTTAATACCCCACTTTCAACAATAGACAGATTATCCAGACAAAATCAAGAACAAAACCTTGGATTTTTAACTGTATCTTGGACTAAATGGACCTAACAGACATACATAGAAAATTCTACCAAACAGCAGCAGAATACACATTTTCCTCAAGCACACATGAAACTTTCTCCAGGACAGATTATGGTGTTAGGTCACAAAACAAGGATTAACAATTTTGAGAAGATTGAAATAACATCAAGCATCTCATCTCATTTTCTGACCACAGTGGTTTAAAACTACAATAGAAATCACTAACAGAAGAGTGAAAACAACAGAAACCAATGAAACAGAAAATAAATAGACAATAAAGAAAACTCACAAATGTGTGGAAATTAAACAACACACACCTAACAAACAGTGAGTCACAGAAGAAATCAAAAGGAAAATCTTAAGTTCCTTGAGACAAAAATGAAAACACACTGTACCAGAACTTAGTTGTTCTGTTCAGGCACGCAGTCATGTCTGACTCTGCGACCCCATGGACTGCAGCACACCAGGCTTCCCTGTCCATCACCAACTCCCAGAGTTTGCTCAAACTCATGTCCGTTGAGTCAGTGATGCTATCCAACCATCTCATCCTCTGTTGCCCTCTTCTCCTGCCATCAGTCTTTCCCAGCATCAGGGTCTTTTCCAATGAGTCGGCTCTTTGCATCAAGTGGCCAAAGTTTTCGAGCTTCAGCATCAGTCCTTCCAAAGAATATAAAGGGTTGATTTCCTTTAGGATTGACTGGTTCGATCTCCTTGCTGTCCGTGGGACTCGCAAGAGTCTTCTCCAGCACTGCAGTTCAAAAACGTCAGTTCTTCGGCACTCAGCCTCCTTTATTGTCCCGCTCTCACATCCATACATGACTACTGGAAAAACCACAGCTTTGACTAGATGGACCTTTTGTTGGCAAGGTGATGTCTCTGCTTTTTAATATGCTGTCTAGTGTTGTCATAGCCTTTCTTCCAAGGAACGAGCGTCTTTTAATTTCATGGCTGAAGTTGCTGTCCACAGTGATTTTGGAGCCCAAGAAAATAAAGTCTGTCAGTTTTCCATTTTTTCCCCATCTATTTGCCATGAAGTGATGGGACCAGAGATCAAATTGCCAACATCTGCTGGATCATGGAAAAAGCAAGAGAGTTCCAGAAAAACATCTATTTCTGCTTTATTGACTATGCCAAAGCCTTTGACTGTGTGGATCACAATAAACTGTGGAAAATTCTGAAAGAGATGGGAATACCAGGCCACCTGACCTTCCTCTTGAGAAACCTATATGCAGGTCAGGAAGCAACAGTTAGAACTGGACATGGAACAACAGACTGGTTCCAAATAGGAAAAGGAGTACGTCAAGGCTGTATATTGTCACCCTGCTTATTTAACTTATATGCAGAGTACATCATGAGAAAGACTGGACTGGATGAAGCACAAGCTGGAATCAAGATTGCCAGGAGAAATATCAATAACCTCAGATATGCAGATGACAAAACTCTTATGGCAGAAAGTGAAGAGGAACTCAAAAGCCTCTTGATGAAAGTGAAAGAGGAGAGCGAAAAAGTTGGCTTAAAGCTCAACATTCAGAAAACTAAGATCATGGCATCTGGTCCCATCACTTAATGGGAAATAGATGGGGAAACAGTGGAAACAGTGTCAGACTTTATTTTTGGGGGCTCCAAAATCACTGCAGATGGTAATTGCAGCCATAAAATTAAAAGACGCTTACTCCTTGGAAGGAAAGTTATGACCAACCTAGATAGCATATTGAAAAGCAGAGACATTACTTTTCCAACAAAGGTCCGTCTAGTCAAGGCTATGGTCTTCCAGTGGTCATGTATGGATGTGAGAGTTGGACTGTGAAGAAAGCTGAGCACCAAAGAATTGATGCTTTTGAAGTGTGGTGTTGAAGAAGACTCTTGAGAGTCCCTTGGACTGCAAGGAGATCCAACCAGTCCATTCTAAAGGAGATCAGCCCTGGGTGTTCACTGGAAGGACTGATGCTGAAGCTGAAACTCCAATAT
>NW_011494808.1:3367274-3372255 GCF_000754665.1 Bison bison bison
AAGGCTATGGTTTTTCCAGTGGTCATGTATGGATGTGAGAGTTGGACTGTGAAGAAAGCTGAGCACCAAAGAATTGATGCTTTTGAAGTGTGGTGTTGAAGAAGACTCTTGAGAGTCCCTTGGACTGCAAGGAGATCCAACCAGTCCATTCTAAAGGAGATCAGCCCTGGGTGTTCACTGGAAGGACTGATGCTGAAGCTGAAACTCCAATATTTTGGCCACCTTATGCAAAGAGTTGACTCATTGGAAAAGACTCTGATGCTGGGAGGGATCAGGGGCAGGAGGAGAAGGGGATGACAGAGGATGAGATGGCTGGATGGCATCGCTGACTCGATGGACATGAGTTTTAGCAAACTCCGGGAGTTGGTGATGGACAGGGAGGCCTGGCGTGCTGTGATTCATGGGGTTGCAAAGGGTCGGACACAACTGAGTGCCTGAACCTGAACTGAATGGGACCATGATTTTAGTTTTGAACACTGAGTTTTAAGCTAGCTTTTTCACTCTCCTCTTTCACCATTATCAACAGGCTCTTTAGTTTCTCTTCACTTTCTGCCATTAGAGTGGTGTCATCTGCACATGTGAGGTACTGATATTTCTCCCGGCAGTCTTGATTCCAGCTTGTGATTCATCCATCCTGGCATTTTGCATGATGTACTCTGCATATAATTTAAACAAGCAGGGTGACAATATATAGCCTTGATGTACTCCTTTCCCAATTTTGAACCAGTTTGTTGTTCCATATCCAGTTTTAACTGTTGCTTCTTGACCTGCATATAGGTTTCTCAGGAGGCAAGTAAAGTGGGTCTGGTATTCTCATCTCTTTAAGAATTTTCCACAGTTTGTTGTGATCCACACAGGCAAAGGTTATAGCATGGTCAATGAAACAGAGATAGATGTTTTTCTGGAATTTTCTTGGTTTTCTATGATGCAGCAGATGTTGGCAGTTTGATCTCTGGTTCCTTTGCCTTTTCTAAATCTAGCTTGTACATCTGAAAGTTCTCGGTTCATGTACTGTTGAAGCTGAGCATGAAGGATTTTAAACATTATCTTGCTAGCATGTGAAATGAGCACAATTGTGTGGTAACTTGAACATTCTCTGGCAGTGGAATGAAAACTGACCTTTTCCAGTCCTGTGGCCCCTGCTGAGTTTTCCAAATTTGGTGACATTGAGTGCAGCACTTTAACAGCATCATCTTTAGGATTTTAAATAGCTCAGCTGGAATTCTGTCACCTCCACTAGCTTTGTTTGTAGTAATGCTTCCTAAGGCCCACATCACACTCCCATGATGTCCAGCTCTAGGAGAGTGATTTTTCATCATGGTTATCTGGGACATTAAGACTTTTTTTGATATAGTTCTTCTGTGTATTCTTGCCACCTCTTCCTAATCTCTGCTTCTGTTAGGTCTTTATCATTCCAGTCCTTTATCCTGCCCATCCTTGCATGTAATATTCCCTTGATATCTCCTGTTTTCTTGAAAAGATCTCTAGTCTTCCCCATTCTATTATTTTCCTCTATTTATTTGTATTATTCATTTAAGAAGGCCTTCTTATCTCTCCTTACTATTCTCTGGCACTCTGCATTTAGTTGGATATATCTTTCTCTTTCTCCCTTTTGTGTCTATTCTTTCCTCAGCTATTTCTATAGCCTCCTCAGACAACGGCTTTGCCTTCTTGAATTTCTTTTTCTTTAGGATGGTTTTGGTCACTGCCTCTTATACAGTGTTATAGAGTTCTTCAGACACTCTGTCTACCAAATGCAATCCCTTGATTCTATTCATCACTCCCACTGTATAATCATCAGGGATTGAATTTAGGTCATACCTGTACAGCTTAGTGGTTTTCCCTGGTCCCTTCAGTTATGCCTGTTTTGCAGTAAGCTTGTGATCGGAGCCACAGTCAGATCTGCCGTCTTGTCTTTGCTGTCTGTATAGAGCTTCTCCATCTTCAGCTGCAAAAGAACATAATCAATCTGATTTCAGTGTCTGGTGATGTCCATGTGTAAAGTCATCTCTTAAGTTGTTGGAAAAGGGTGTTGACTATAACCAGCATGGTCTCTTAACAAAACTGTTAGCTGTCGCCCTGCTTCATTTTGTCCTCCAAGGCCAAAGTTCCCTATTACTTCAGGTTATCTCTTGACTTCCTACTTTTGCATTCCAATCCGCTATGATGAAAAGGACGTCTTTTTTTGGTGTTAGTTCTAGAAGGTGTTGCAGGTCTTCATAGAATGGGTCAACTTAAGCTTTTTCAGCATCAGTGGTCGGGACATAGACTGTGATGTTGAATGGTTTGCCTTGGAAATGAACGGAGATCATTCTGTCATTTTTGAGACTGCACCCAAGCACTACATTTCAGACTGTTTTGCTGATTATGAGGGCTACTCCATTTCTTCTAAGGGATTCTTGCCCACCTTAGTAGATATAAAGGTCATCTGAATTAAATTCGCCCATTCCTGTCCATTTTAGTTTATTGATTCCTAAGATGTTGATATTCATTTTTGCCATCTCCTGCTTGACCACATCCAATTTACCTTGATTCATGGACCTAACATTCCAGCTTCCTATGCAATATTGTTGTTTATAGCATCAGACTGAACTTTCACCACCAGACACATCCACAGCTAAGCACCATTCCCACTTTGGCCCAGCCACTTCATTCTTTCTTAGAATTATTAGTAAGTGCGCTCCATTCTTCCCCAGCAGCATACTGGACACCTTCCAGCCTGGGGGGTGGTGGGGGGCTCATATTCCAGTGTCATATATTTTTGCCCTTTCATACTGTCCATAGGCTTCCCTGGGCAAGAATACAGGAGTGGGTTACCATTTCCTTCTCTAGTGGACCACATTCTGTCAGAACTCTTCAATATGACGCGTCCATTTTGGGGCCCTGCGCAGCGTGGCTTATGGCTTCATTGAGTTATGCAAGCCCCTTTGCTGTGACAAGGCTGCAATGTATGAAGAGGAAGCTGCAAGATTAGGGGGCTGTTCATTGTGCATAAAGCCTTAACAGAAGGTTTTTGCCCTTAGGACAAACTCTTTGGTTCATGGAGTTCACCTTCTAATGCCATGGAAGCAGATAAACACATAATGTCAGGTAGAGACAAGTAGAAGAAAACAAGGCAGATAGAGCAGGAGACAGAGAGAAAGAATGCTATAGTTTTAGGTAGGGCTATTGGGAAGGGCCTCCTTGAAGAGGATACCAAGTGAGCTGAGAACAGAATGAAGTCAGGGAAGGGCTGTGAGGTGTCTGGGGGAAGGACATTCCAGGTAGAGGGACCAGCCATGCCCAGCCCTGAGACAGGAATTCCAGCTTCCCCCCAGGGCACAGAGGATTTTAACGGAGCTGGGAGTCCTGGAAGAGGAATCAGAGAAGGCACATCCACCCAGTGGGCACTATGGCCCGTCTAGTTGTGTGGGACCATAGAGGCTGTTGGACGGCAAGTTGGCAATGGTCTTGTTGTGCCACTTAAGACACCAGCATCCACTGACTGCCGGCATTTTGAGCCGTGGGGCGGGGCAGGGAGGAAAAAAAGTATCACTCAACTTCCTGACCTTGCAGCATAGAGGCTTGTTTTCTCAGAGAAAAGCCATGTAATTGACCTTCATGAGATGGTTCGTGACCATGACCTTCCTGAAAGTTATTCTCCACCCTAAAACAGCTTGGTATTGTCCTTAACAAGCCCTAAACTCAACTCTATCGTCAGGCTTACCTCCTGTCTCCTCCTTCCCCCTGACAGAATTCTGTTTCTATCACACTGAGTCTCTTCCAGTTCCTGCACTGAGCCATGCTTTCTCGGAGCCTTTGTACCTGCTGTTAGGATTGCCCTCCTCTCTTCCTATGGCTCACATCCCTCAGGACTCCGTTTAAATGTCAGTTCTCCTGGGAGCCTTCCCAGACTAGCTTAGGTGCCTCCATCAAATGCTGCCTAAGCATTTCGTCCTATGAACGTAGCACTCGTCACACTGTACTGTAGCTTTACAAAATTATCAAGTCATTCAATATACAGAAAAGTATAAAAAATAATAACAGAGAACTCAAAAGCCTATCGCTGTACCTAAGCAATAACTCTGCTGGCTGAAGCCCTCTGTGAAGCTGGCCCCCAACACTGTGCCCCTCCCTGTTCCCAACTTCAGCTTAAATTCAGCAATTAGCTTACCATATGTATCTTCATACTTTTATTAGGCATGCACATAAGCTTAAACAACACACATTATTTTGCTTGGCTTTACACTTTATGTGTTATTAAAGAGATACTTCTGCAGCTTGCATTTTCCCCTCAGACTTACTTTTGAGGTTCATCCGTGTGGATAGAGGTAGTTCTAGATCATTTCCACTGCTGTATACATACACTGCCGTCTATGGGTCGCACAGAGTCGGACACGACTGAAGTGACTTAGCAGCAGTAGCAGCAGCATACATACATTACACCACAATTTATCCATTTTCTTCCGTGGACATTAGATCGCTGGCAGGTTTTTGCAATTTCAAGCCACTCCGCCTCAAGCATGACCGGACCTGCCCCTCCTACATATGACAGTTACGGTAGTTTATCCCAGCGCATAGCTGAGTGTAACCGCGGGGTCATCATGCCTGCGCGCATGATGGACTGGAACCAGCCTTTGCAAGTGGGGGGCAGCACGCGGTGGCATTTAGGTCGCAACTCTGCCTCTGGAGCAAACGCCTCCAAACGGGGATTTGGAGGCAAACGGGGGCTGGGACTCGGAACAGTGGACAGAGAACACTAACGCCCGTTTTGCAGGGCGAAGAATTCAGAATGTGGTTCAGAGTGTGGGGAGGGACCGCGGAGCACCGGCTCGGGGCCTGCAGTGCCCTCTCTTCCGGATGCGTCTCTCCTTCGATCTCGGGACAAAAAGCCCTGCACAGCTGGAGCGCTCTGGACTCTGAGAGCGTCCCCATCCCCCGGAAGGCAGGTCCCGCCCACGACCGGCCCACATCCCGCACTGACCCCGCCCTCGCTCCTCCC
>NW_011494808.1:3372937-3373120 GCF_000754665.1 Bison bison bison
CCGGGGGCGCAGCGGCAGCGCAGCGGTCGGACACCGAGGAGCCTCCCTGGCCCGCTGGGCGGTTCCGTTTCCATGGTGACGGGCCGGGCGCAGCCGCCACGGTCTGCAGGGGATTCCGGGCCGGGTCTGCGGCCCGAGACCGGTCGAGTGGCGGGCGGTGCTGCTGTCCGTCGAGAGACCGGG
>NW_011494808.1:3373220-3377785 GCF_000754665.1 Bison bison bison
GAGAGACCGGGCAACTGACTCTTGCTCCCGCGGGCGTTTCCCCGGCTGTCCGGGTCTCCGAGCTCGCCAGGGAAAGGGGAGGGGGAGGCAAATTCCAGAGCGTTCCCCCGGACCCCATGGACGAAGACTCGGGGCCCTCGAGGATCTCAGTCCAGGCCCCTTCCAAGGGGGTGCTGGTCGGGGCTGGAGAGATCGAGGGTCACCTGCCTCTCCCCGCCGCTCCCAGCCCCTCTGTATCCGAACACAGGGGGTTGAGGCCGGCGGGTGTGGTTCAGCCTTCCACCCCCTCCCCAGTCAAGATGCTGCAGGGCGGAGACAGCATGGATTTTGAAGTAGCGACTTAGCGGATTGCGTTTGGTAAACGGTCTCCCCGCCCCGCGTCCATCTCGTCCACTCCCCCTCTACGTTGTAACTGAGGAGCCCACCTCGCGCGTTATGTAATCTGCCCGGTCCCAATTTGTGAGGGCAGATTCCGCACAGCGCTCTACTGGTTGTACTTCAGCATCCGTTGATAATGATCATTATCGCAGGGAACCGGTGGTTTCTAAATGGCCCTCGCCGCAGCACCTTCACAGAGCCGTGCTGCCAGGCTTCCAGTGCCACCTGGAGCCCAGGTTTGGGTGGGCAGATTCCTACCATAGGAATAAAGAACTCCACCTTCATATGAATTGAGGACTTGTTTGAAAAGGAAAAAAATAGTAGAATAAGTCTTTTAAAATATGCTCAGCACAGACACGTATGCGCTGAGAGGGAGACCAGAAATTAAGTATTTGGAAATTCAGTAAAAGCCCGATATATGATCACTATTGAAAGGCGATTTGTTTGCCTTACTGTGTGGACAGGAAGAGGAGGAGGGAATTGTTTTTGTGTGTCAAACTCCTTGAGGCTGCCCTGGGATTTCTAAGGTCAGCTGTTTGGAAGTTGGCAGCTTTTTCTAGAAACTGAGCATCGGTTTCAATTTTGGTGTCATATTGGATAGCTTAGGAATTTTGCCCTTTGTGTGTGTTTGTGATTCAGATGCAGACTTATTTTTAAAATTATTTTATTGAAATATAGTTGATTTACAGTGTGCTAATTTCTGCTGTACAGCAAAGTGATTCAGTTATATGTATATATACGTTCTTTTTTCATATTCTTTTCCTTTATGATTTATCGCAGGATACTGAATATGATTCCCTGTATTGTACAGTAGACCTTGTTGCTTTATCCATTCTGTATATAATAGTCTGTATCTGCTAATCCCACAAACTCATTGCTTTTTTAAAAAATGAATAATGCAAAAAAGGTACAAAGGTATCAGAATCCCCTGGCCTTGCGCTCACAGCGTCTTCAGCTGTTGTCTTCAACCTTGGCTGCACATTAGCATTCCTTGCGAGCTGTTTTTGCTGCTGTTGTTGTGAGGAGGATAGAAAGTGTTGATGAGGTTGTGGAGATGAGGGAACCCCCCGCAATGTTGGTGGGAATGTAAATTGGTACAGCCATGATGGAAAACAGTATGGAGCTTCCTCAAAAGATTAAACATTGATCCAGCCTTTCTACTCCTGGGTATATAACTGAAGAAAATGAAAACATTAATTCAAAAAGATACATGCACCCCAGTGTTTATAGCAGAATTATTTACAGTAGCCAAGATATGGAAGCAAGGTAAGTGTCCATCAGCAGATGAATGAGTGAAGAAGATGTGGTGTGTGTGTATATATATGTGTGTGTGTATACACACCCACCCACACACATACAGTGGAACACTGCTGCTGCTACTGCTGCTAAGTCGCTTCACTCGTGTCCGACTCTCTGCGACCCCATAGACAGCAGCCCACCAGGCTCCCCCGTCCCCGGGATTCTCCAGGCAAGAACACTGGAGTGGGTTGCCATTTCCTTCTCCAATGCATGAAAGTGAAAAGTGAAAGTGAAGTCGCTCAGCCGTGTCCAACTCTTAGCGACCCCACGGACTGCACCCTACCAGGCTCCTGCGTCCATGGGATTCTCCAGACAAGAGTACTGGAGTGGGTTGCCATTGCCTTCTCCACAATGGAATACTACTCAGTCATAAAAAAGAATGAAAATTTTGCCATTTGCAACAACGTGGATGGACCTAGAGGGTGTTATGCTTAGTGAAAAAAGTTAGAGAAAGGCAAATACTGTGTAACTTATACGTGAAATCTAAAAATGATTGAATGTAACAAAACGGAATAGACTCACAGATACGGAAAACAAACCAGTGGTTGCCAGTGAGGAGAGGGAAGGGGAGGGGCAAAGGTAGAGATGGGGGTGGGCAGTTAAGAGACCAAACTGCTGTGCCTAAAATAAACAAGCCACAGGGATATATTGTATAGCATGAGGAATACAGCAAGTATTTTATAGTAAGTTTAAGTGGAATATAGTCTATAAAAATTTCGAATCACTTTGTGATACACCTGAAACTAATACATTGTAAGTCAGCTATCTTTCAATTTTAAAAATACAATAATTAAATCATACTGGTTAGGCAAGGAGGCCTGGCATGCTGTGGTTCATGGGGTTGCAAAGAGTCGGACATGACTGAGCGACTGAACTGAACTGGTTGGGCAGAGATTCTGATTTAATTGGTCTTGGTTGGGGCCAGGGCATTGGGGTGTTTTTTTTTTTTTTTTAAGCTTCTCAAGTAATTCTGATGTTCAGTTAGCATTAACCTTCCATACAACCTTTTATAAAATAAATAATGTTGATTATAATTAAGAGCTTTTAAAGTCTGAAATTCACATGGAAAAATTAAGCATGAAACAAGAACCTTCTTCTACCTACCACTGGAGACTCATAGAAATATGAGTAAAAACAGCAGTCATTACAACTCTAAAGGGATGATATTATATAGAACAATTACGAAGGAAATTGTCAACAGCTAGTGACTGCAAATTTGCAAATGGGAGCTCTCAAACCTGAATAAAGGAAATGAAGGGTAATAGTTGAAAACATGACAAATATGACAAAGGATTTACTATCACAGGGGCCAAGTGGTTAAGTAAACATTCCAACTATCTACAGGAGCGGAAAACAGTGATGGTCAACATTTGGAGACATGTTCAAACTTGCTAATTGTTCATTCAAAGCAGAATAATATAGAAATTATATTTTCTATACATCAGGTTAAATAGCAAGGGGAAAAAATTAAGCTGCTAGGGAACAGTTTTGCTAAGTGTCAGGAGACTGGAAGCACAGAGGTTGGGTACCAGTCAGACTGGTGGGTCTCTGCAGGTCTCACCCCCCTCATCAGGCATGTCGTTGCTTGAGTCACTGGGGAGCTGGTAAACACCACACCTGCCTTTATAAATTGTCACAGCTCAACTGAGGGAGAACTTTGGCTAAATGTATCAAAAACTATTAGAAAGGCTATTTTTGGTTAAGAATTTCACTCCTGGAAGTTCATTCTGAAGGAACTATGTCAAAAGACAATGTTGATTTTCAGATGGCTATAGTACCATTTTTGTGTAGGATATAGCATCATTTCTTTTAAGATTTTTTTTTTAATGTGGACTGTTTTTGAAGTCTTTATTGAATTTTTTACAACACTGCTTCTGTGTTATGTCTTGGTTTTTTGGCCACGAGGCATGTGGGATCTTACCCTCTCAACCAGGGATCAAACCCATACCTGCTGCCTTGGAAAGTGCAGTCTTAACCACCGGACTGCCAGGGAAGTCCCCAGCCTCATTTCTCATAACGGGAAGAAATGGGGAGTGAAATGTAAATAAGGTTAAACAAAAAAGAAGAAACAGTTTTAAAATAAAAAAAGTTTAACCACATCGTTGTCCCCTGCGTTGGTTGGATGTGGTCCAGACCATTATAATCATTTGTCGAGCACCTATGCCAAATACTTATGCATGTTATCGATTTTAGCCTCTCCAACAATCCTCTGAAGCACATACTGCTGTAACCCCTAATTTATTGATGAGGATGCTGAGGGTGGTGGAGTTCAAATTCAAGTTGGCTCATCTTGGAGTCCACATGCGTAACCCACCACGTTGTACTCCTGGTCCCAAACACCGCTCCCACTGGCTGCTTTTGAGAGGGCCGCCAAAGAACAGACAAAGCTACTGGTAAAGCTTTATTTAGCCTGGGGGAGGAAAAAGCTTCAGTAGATTATTAAAAGATACATACTGTGTATTTTGTCTTCACAGGGAGCTAAATAAGGGTAAATTTGAGTAAACTCTAAAAAATGAGAGATTTATGTTGGCTGTAGTGAAGAATTTTCCAAATTAACCAGATGAGATACTGCATAGTCCTGAATTAAGTGTTCACATTACAAAAATAAGAGAGGTTAGATTATTTCCTTTCTAGTTGTGTTATCAAATAGGTTCCCTTAACCCTCCCACACAGTTGGTAGAAATGGAAGTTGGTGCAGCCACCGGGGAGAACAGTATGCAGGTTCATTAAAAAACTAAAAATACAACCCAGCAACCCCACTCCTTTGCATATACCCAGTTCAGTTCAGTTCAGTCACTCAGTTGTGTCCAACTCTTTGCGACTCCATGAATCGCAGCACACCAGGCCTCCCTGTCCATCACCAGCTCCCGGAGTTCACTCAGACTCAC
>NW_011494808.1:3377885-3395862 GCF_000754665.1 Bison bison bison
TCTTTTCCAATGAGTCAACCCTTTGCATGAGGTGGCCAAAGTACTGGAGTTTCAGCTTTAGTATCATTCCTTCCAAAGAACACCCAGGACCAATTTCCTTTAGAATGGACTGGTACCCAGAGAAAACCATAATTCAAAAAGATGCATGCACCCCAATGTTTATTGCAGCACTGTTCACAATAGCCAAGACATGGAAGCAATCTAAATGTCCATCAAGAGAGGAATGGGTAAAGAAGATACGGTACATGTATACAATGGAATATTACTCAGCCATAAAGAAGAATGAAATAATGTCATTTGCAGCAACATAGCTGCAACTGGATATTATCCTCTTAAGTGAAAGAAGTCAGAGAAAGATAAATATCATATGATGTCACTATATGTGGAATCGAAAATAAAAGAATGATACAAATGAACTTATTTACAAAACAGAAGCAGACAAACTTCAGAAACAAACTTACAATTACCAAAGGGGAAAGGTTGGGGGGTTATAAATTAGGAGTTTGGGATTAACATTGCAAACTATACATAGATATAGATATAATAGTTAACAAAGTCCTGTATAGCACAGGGAACTCTACTCGTTTTTCTATAATAACCTGTATGGGAAAAGAATCTGAAAAAAACGGATTTATGTATAATGAAATCATTTTTCTATATACCTGTTTGCTGTATACTAGCACAACATTGCAAATCCACTATATGCCAATATAAAAGTTTAATTAAAGTTTTTTCTTTTTTAATATTTTCATTTATTTTTTTGGCTTTGCTGGGTCTTAGTTGCAGCATGCAGGATCTTTAGCTGTGACATATGAACTCTTAGTGGCGGCATATGGGATCTTGTTCCCTAACCAGGGATCGGACCCAGGCTCCCTGCACTGGGGGTGTGGAATCAGCCATTGGACCACCAGGGAAATCCCATCCCTTTTTTCCTTTTGCCTGGAAGCTAGAGGGTAATTTCTCTTCCATCTCACAGATAATACGTGCCAATAACAGGTGACCTTGTTTTCCTAGCAAATGGGCAGAGTGAGGTGGAGAGTGTGCATCACCCTCATGGAACCCAAAGAGCATCTGGTGAAGTGATGAGCTCTAAGCCAGGGAGCTCTTCTGTCCTTCAGACTTAAGCTCTCTCCTTCTCCGCCTCACATCTGCCATGGGAACCAGTTGATCCTGAACCCCAGACCGAAGTGACCTCAGGCAGAGCTCCTCAGACTGTGAAGGATGTGCAGATCCCCAAGGGATGCTGACGGGTCCTGCAGGTCTCACGATCTGCCCGTCCCGGCTCAGAGCCGAGTGATGTGGACTAGGAAAGCTGGGGCTTGGGAGTCACACATATGGAGTTCCAGTGATTTCACGGAAAAACTCTGGCTATGGGTCGTGATGCAATCCTTGTGAGCTGTAATTTCTTCATCTGTAGGGTGGAGGAAATTCCCAGCTCTCGAGGTTGTCATAGTATCATAGAGAAGGTGCGTGGAAACTACCAAACCGGTGCCCCTCACACCTTAGCAGTTGTCGACTGTAAGGTGTGGTTGGCGTTAATTGAACCCGCGTTTGTAGTAGAGGCACACGTGTGGAAGGGGAGGGGACTGGGTGCATGTGTGTCCGTGTGGACAGGGCATGAGGGACAAGAAGCCCCGGCATTTGAGAAGCGTTCCTGGGAAGCCGCTGTTCACTCCAGTGCCGCTTTCTGACACAGCTTTCAAGTGCCTCGTTTTTCTTTTTTTCTATTTCTTATCAGACTTAGACAAAAAGAAGCCCGTGGAGCTGAAGATGGACCAGGCTTTGCTGGTCATCCATAATGAACTGCCTGGGACAAACCTGACCGTCTACTGGAATTTCGATCGCTGTTACCATGTAGGTGCCACGTGTGTGCTCACAGTTATGTTTCTTCTGAGGCTAGTCTCGTGACCTTTGTGCTGTCATGAAGCCAACAAACATGTTAGTTTGTTGGCTTTTTTTTATAATTTTATTTATCTGCTTATGCCTTTGCTGGGTTTTCGTTGCTTTGGACGGGCTTTCTCTGGTTGCGGTGCTCAGGCTTCTCGTTGCAGTGACTTCTCTTGTTTCAGAGCACAGGCTCTCCATCCACGGGCTCGGTAGTTGCAGCTCCCAGGCTCTAGAGCACAGGGTCGGTGCACAGGATTAATTGCTCCATGACACGTGGGATTTTTCCAGACCAGAGATCAAACCCATGTCCTCTGCATTGGCAGGCGGATCCTTTACCACCGAGCCACCAGGGAAGTCCCCACATGTTAGCTTTACAGGTGAGGAAGGCTAGATAAAGATTCAGAAGGAATGCCATCATGGAGAATGCCTGGCAGTGGGCCACATCTGTTCACCTCTTTTCCGTGCCCATCTTTTTCAGACCAGTGAGATAAGCAAATCGATAGATCTGTTTTGGGGGTTTTTGGTTTAATGTGGCAAGTGCTCTTTCATGCCACAGTAAGAGCATAAGCCAGGTCTGGGCCGCTTGCCCATTTCTGCCACCTCTTAGAGCCTGTGCCCTTAGCAGCACTCTCCAGGGGCCTAGGGTGTGACAGGTTTTCAAGTTGTTGAGGAAAGATGCGCTAGGACTGGAGTCTCAGCAGGGTGTGCACAGTTCCCTTTGCAGTTGGTTCAGTTTGACCCTTTAAGAAGCCTGAACTAATGGTGTTTTATTTGACTTCTCTACCTACTGCATAACCCTCTTGCTGGACCAGAGAAGGAAGGGATGAGATTCGGGGTTTCTCCACTGAGGGGTGGTGAGGGAGGCCCATGCTGAGGCCCTTCTGATGATAAAGGATTTTGTATGAAGGTGTTACTCCTGTGCTAAACCTTATTGCTTTTTCGGGACAAGGCTGTTCTTCCATGTAAAATGAAATAGCCTACTTCCAAATTGAGAGCTTCAGTGTACCACCTTCAGAGGAGGAATTTTCCTGGATAGTGATCTGTTTAGTGTTGTTGTTTAGTTGCTGAGTCGTGTCTGACTCTTTGACACCCTATGGACTATAGCCCGCCAGCCTCCTCTGTCCATGAGATTTCACAGGCAAAAATACTTGAGTGGGTTGCCATTTCCTTCGCTTGTGGATCTTCCCAACCCAGGGATCGAACCCACATCTCCTTCATTGCAAGTGGATTCTTTACCTCTGAGCCACCAGGAAATCCCCTGTTTAATGTAAATAGCTTTTTTAAAAAAGGCAAATTTTTAAAAGTCCGCAGTATGGGCATCAGCTGGAAGGTGATGAAGCAGTATGTGATACCTTCTGTAAAGTGGCATGAAACAGAACATTTGTGATAATAAGAAGGTAGGTCAAGACCAAGAAAAGGTTTATCATACAAGACAGTTTATGTATTTAACAAAAGATCAATCATGTCTTGTCAAAAGAGACTAAATAAACACAACAGGCAGAAGTGATACTTTGTGCAATTTCATCTCTGTACACACCAAAAATACAATGGGAGAGAGAATACAAAGGTAAATATTTCATGGAAAATCTTTGACCTGGCCAAAGCAATTCTTATGAAAATTTGTTTCTAAATGTTTCAAACAATAAAGATGATGTTAATACAATTAATATAAGTTGCAGCTTCTGTTTAATGAGGGCCTGCTCTTTGTTATGCGTGTTACAGCTCATGTAATCCTCACGCAATCCAGGATGCTACAGGCAGTGATGCTGAGATTAAGGGCAGGAAGGGGACTTTCCCCTGGGTGCCCCAGCAGTCACGTGGCAATGCTGGGGTCCACACCCCTTGTTCTAGCTTCAGAGTCTGTCCGCTTTCCATATTCTGCTGTATGTTTATCAGGAAGAAGAGGGGAAACGCAAAGCTAGTGAGTAAGGATCTCAGGGTTTTGGAAATCAGTGTCATCATCCAAACAACAAAAAAAGGAAGCAATAAAAACAGTAACTATGGAAACTGCAAAGTGAGAAAAAAATGGGAATAAGAATGAGCCAAGTGATTTTTTTAAAAATAAAAGTCACACATACTCTGTAATGGTCTAGATGGGAAAAGAGTCTTTAAAAAAAAAAGAGAGGATATATATACATATATAACTGATTCACTTTGTAGTACAGCAGAAACTAACACAACAGTGTAAATCAACTCCAATAAAAATTTGTTTTAAAAATCACACAATTGATAAATTACTGATATATTTAAAGAGCAATGGAAATTAATAAAATTAGAATTTATATGTCAACAGAGATTAAAATAATTATGGTTCAATGAACAGTTAAAACAGATCAATTTAAAGTAAAAAAAATTCAATTCCTTTGAAAAATGTAATATGAAGATTAATCCAAGAAGCTGAGGACATGCGATTTCCCTGGTGATCCAATTGTAAAGACTGCCTGCTTCCAATGCAGGGGGCTTGGGTTCAGTCCCTGGTCTGGGACATTCCACATGCTGTGCGGTGTGGCCAAAAAAAAAGAAAGAAATTGAGGACATAAACAGATCAGCAACTGATTAAGAAATCTGGAAAATTATAGTAAATTTCTCCACATAAAAATAGATCATTTTTTCCTTCATTTTCAAATAATAAATAATTCTAAATCTATATAAGTGAAAGAGAAAGTGCTAGTCGCTCGATCGTGTCCAACTCTTCGAGACCCCATGGACTGCAGCCTACCAGGCTCCTCCCTCCATGGGATTCTCCAGGCAAGAGTACTGGAGTGGGGTGCCATTGCCTTCTCCAGGGGATCTTCCCGACCCAGGGATCGAACCCAGGGTCTCCCGCATTCCAGGTAGATGCTTTAACCTCTGAGCCACCAGGGAAGCCCACCTATAAATCTATATAAACCCACCCTAAATATAACAACTATTAAAAAAATGATGGCTTGATACCTGATTCATTCTGCAGGGCTTTAATCTTAAAACCTATCAAAGAAATGAGAAGAAATGCAGGTCAGTGTTTCACCCTAACCCTAACCCTTAAACTTGTATCAGGTAGAATAAGTTAGCATACTGAGAGATTTAGGATGACTTATATTGTCATCCTTGAGGGATCTATAAGAAGTCATATACATGGACAACAATCAAATTTTAATGGAAAGATTATAGTCTAAATGGGGAGATAGCCATCGCACAGTGATGTGATGATTAAACATAGGAAAAATGGCAGAACTTCCCAAATTAGTTTATACAGTCAACACAGTTGCTGTTAATACATCAATGGATACTTTATAGAAGCTCCATAAAAAGAATTCCAAATTATATGAAAGAGTTTAAGTGGGCAAGTGAATCAGAGGATGGCCCGAAAGTGAACAGATGGTCCAGAGCCTTGCTCTGCCTGATGAGGTACCTCGCCTGATGAGTGCAGCCAGAGAGAAACGAGGACCAGTGGGCCAAACTGAGTGTGACAGGTAGACTCTAACTTACGTATCAGTTTGACATACTACAGCACAAACCATGGGAAAGGCATCTGGAGTTATCTGATACCATCTATCAAATACCCCAAGTAGATTCAAGTAAAAAAACCTACAAATTAAAGAAAAAACGCAGAATACATCTTTATGCTCATGAAGCAACAGAAGAAATAACACACCAGAGTAGTGTGAGTGTATAGAGCTTTAGACAACAGAATGTAGCAGCATGAAAGCACTAGAGTGGGGAAGTGTTTGAGAGAGTTAGAAGCTTAATGTTGCAGTACGTGAGGACAGATTTCTAAGATTATGTTTGAGGGAACTAGGTGTCTAACGTGGTTCACACCATAGGGAACATAAAAGAGTCAAAGAAAATTGAATTATTTAATGTACTGATAGAGGCTTCCGTGGGGCTCAGCAGTAAAGAATCTGCTTGACCATGCAGGAGATGCGGATTCAATCTCTGGGTTGAGAAGATCCCCTGGAGAAGGAAATGGCAGCCCACTCCAGTATTCCTGCCTGGGAAATCCCATAGACAGAGGAGCCTGGTGGGCTACAGTCCATGGGATCGCAAAGAATAGGACACAACTGAAGCAACTAAACAGTAACACATCTACCGATAATTAAAAATGTAATCTGAATGCTATGGTATTATAAACTCCTAAGGCACTGGCACCCCACTCCAGTACTCTTGCCTGGAAAATCCCATGGACAGAGGAGCCTGGTGGGCTAAGAGTCGGACACGACTGAGCGACTTCACTTTTCACTTTCATGCATTGGAGAAGGAAATGGCAACCCACTCCAGTGTTCTTGCCTGGAGAATCCCAGGGACGGGGGAGCCTCGTGGGCTGCCGTCTATGGGGTCACACACAGTCGGACACGACTGAAGCGACTTAGCAGCAGCAGCAGCAGTGCCTGAACAAAAGGAAGAAGGATGTGACGTCCTGGTCAGGCTCTGAGAAATAAATCTGTTTTAGTTTTTTATTTTATGTGAATGTTGTTTGGCCACGTGTAACAAGAACCATTAAAATGATTTTTTTTTTAAGCCAATAATCTCATTTTTGGAAATTTATCCCAGGGAAAGAATTTAAAGGAATAAGAACATCATGTGTAGATCTTTAAAAACAATATAATTTTTATAAATTATAGGTATACTTATATGTCATATCATTAAATTAGATCTTTCAAAACTATAATTTATATGTTATATACAAAATGATAAAGCTTTGAAAGCAGCCTAAATATTCCTGACTATAGTATGTGATGGAACATGATGTATCAATTAATGCAACCTTGATAAATATGCAAGTTGGCTAGAATCATATAAGTTTATTTGTTAAACAATATTAGGCAAAACCATAAAAGGCAATATTTAATGGACGCTCTGTTTGTTAATAACGTGAAGAATTGACCTGTGAATAAAGGTTTGTGTAGTTCTGTAGCAACACCTACTTACATAGACAAATTTTACCTAAATTATTGAAATTTAAAAATTATTTACAAGCATGAAGATGTTTTCTCAGGCCCTTCAGTTGGATATCCGACTACCGCAGACTGCCAGATCCCTAACCCTGGCCTGTGCTTGGATCTCTAGTGTCTGCTCCAGGTTCTGGCCACCGTCTCGCAGAGCAGGAAGGCCGGGCGGCCGGGCATCGCAGCCGTGGCCGTGAGCACCCAGCACGGGTCCATCCTGCAGCTGAACAACACCTCAGAGGACAAGGAAGTCTGTAGGTTCGTACCCGCTTCGATGTGACCTAGTGAAATCCGCAGTTCTCTCTGCTCTTTTTTTTTCCTGTTTGGCTTCTAGCTCTTCCTTCTTTCAGAACATCTTTCTGTGTCTTCCCTGGTCTCCATCCAGAGACGCCGCTCACTCTGTCTGGACAGCATCACCAGTATCCAACTCCTTATTTCCTAACCTAATGGTGTTTCTTCATTTTACCTAATCTCTGTAGGCTGGAGTACAAATTTGGAGAATTTGGAAACTATTCTCTCTTGGTAAAGCATGTCCGTGACGGAGTCAGTGAAATTGTGTGTGACCTGGTCGTCAACAAGGAGCCAGTCGACAGTAACCTTCGTACGTACATGCTCTTGCTTGATTTCGAGAGTTTGCATTTTCAACCATTTCAGTTTTTGAGTATTGTTTGCAACATGTTGTGTAATTCAAACCCTGGATTACAGGTTGTCTGTCTCATTATGGCATGTTTATAGTGTATTTATTGTGCCATTGGTATATACTAAGAAAATTACGTGATACGTAAAAATATTTGATATATCCACATATTCTCATAGTTGGTTTAATTTTGAAGCATAAATGAGCCAAAAAAAGTTAATGCAGTGGAAAGAAACTAGAAATTGGCTAGCAATCTGGCAGTTGACTGTCAAGTATCTTTCCTTGTTTTAGGATTTAGAATACAGTGTTTTCTGTATGTGTCTTTGACAGTTCAGACATCCTCTTGGGTTCTGAAGGAGTTGTTCAGTCTCTAATAACTCCTCTGGAGGAAATGAGTCATTCCGGGTCCCCAGTAGATAGTATCAGAAGTCCCTGGGGCTGTTCCAGACAGTAAGTACTGTTCGCAGTGATGCTGTTGAAGACTGGTTGGTTGTGTCAGAAGAACATTAGTAAGAGGCAACGTGAAAGGGCCAATGTGGGAAGATTCAGTCATTAAAAGAATAGTGAAGTAATTGATGGAAACACCCTGAACATAACAAAAACCAATGAGTTCACTATGAAGCTAAAAAGCACAAAGCCCCCATCCCCAAACAGAAACAATATTTTGGTTGCCTTTGGGGGTGACAGGGACACGTGGTGTTAACTGCTGCAATTAAAATAGTGGAAAAGCAGGAACATCTGTTCTGCCTTTCCTGTTTTTGACTGTATTTTAGGATAACGGAGTAGTCTAGGTGAAGAGGGTAAATTCTTTACAGAAGAATCCAGCTAATAGTGTGGCAGAATATTTTGCAACACCCAATGAAATCATCTATTTAGGCAAAAACTGTGAGTGGATGGAACCATGCAATGAAAGGGGGACTTTACACGGGAGGGGTCAGGCCTCCACCCCCTGAACATGGGCATCAGGTGTACGGTGGGCAGGTGCTACTGATGGGACACGTTGGTGAAGACGCTGCACCTGCGGAGCATCCCTGCCGGGAAAGTGGGCCTTCTTGACCAAGGCTGAACAGGTGACTTCCCATCTGCAGAACACTCAGAGGACAGAGGAGCAAGATCAGTGACACCGGGTGGAAGCGCCCTGGCAGATCTAGACCGAGAATGAGACGCCTGATAGGAGATGGCCAACCTCGTGTCAGTCAAGTCCGTGACTGTGGACGAACGCACAAGACTTAAGAAACATAACACGTGCAAGGTGTGAGCCTCGCCTCGGTCCTGATTTGAACACACGGACTACAAAATGTGTCTTTAAGACAACTGGAAAAATTTGAATATGGAGTCAGTATTAGCCAGGGAGTTATTAATTTTGTATCACATTGTGCCTATACAGCAAAAGGTCCATTTTTAAGAAACTTTTCATTTTGAAATAGCTTTAGACTCATGGAAACATTGCAAGGAAGCGTTCCCATATGCCCTTCGGCCAGCTTCCCCTCAGCCCCTGAACTGTATAATCACAGTACTGTGATCCCTCATATACTTTCTGAAACCAGGCGCCTAACGAGCACCCAGTGCTGTGAGCTGAGCTTCGGACTTCACAGGCTTCTCCAGCTGTCTTCTAGTGTCCTTTCCCCGTCCAGGGTTCCAGGGCACTTAGTGGTCAGGTCTCCCAGGCCTCCTCTAAACCAGTCTCGTCTCTTCTAATCAGGCTTTCTTGATCTTTGACCACCTTGATGCTTTTGAAGAAGACTGGCCAGTTGTCTTCTTCCTTGGGTTTGCTTGCTGCCTTCCTGTGACCAGGGAGAGGCTGTGTGTCTTCAACAGAGTCCTGTGGAAGTGACGCTGTGTCCTCTCGGGGTGGGGGGGGTCAGGTCAAGGGTTGCATGATGTTAAATATGTACATCTCAAAGATGTGGGAATGAAATAACTGATGTCAGGGATTTGCCTAAAAGACTTCAGACAAAAGAAAAAGGAGAATGAAGATGAAGCAAGAGTGGCAATGCTTGAAATTCTAGAGTCTAGGCTAAAAGTGTATGTGGGCTTATTATACAGTTTTGAGTATGTTTGCTATTTCTCAGGATGAAAATTAGCACTTTAGTCATGAATCGTATTCTCAATTGTTAGTAAGAAATTTCACATAAGGGATATAGGCCTTCTCTTCATGTTGCCATTTTTATTTGTTTGCATTTTTTCTTTTTTTAACTTTTCCATTTATTGAAGTACAGTTGACTTACAATGTTAATTTCTACTGTACAGCAAAGGTGACTCAGTTGTACGTATAAATACATTCTTCTTCATATTCTGTTTGCATTTTTCATTCACAGATAACTGCAATGACACGACAGCCTTGCTGCTTGTGACCACACTTGTGGTGATGACGTGTTTCCTTTGATTTTTGCAGCTGTGGGTATCGCGTTCCTTGTCGGCATGGCGCTCGCCATCGTGGTGTCCTTCCTGAGATTCCTGCTGAGGTAAGTTGCTGCAGGCACGCTGGGGAAAGTAGTATAGAAAAAATGTGTTCAGAAAGGGTAGTTTGATCATTATTCCTGGATTAAATGAAAATTTACTGTGTCCACCACGCCATCCTAGGTGTTAGGGATTCAGTGTCGAGTAAGAGATGGCCTCTGACTTCAAGGAAATAATAACCTAGTTGGCATGGATCTTTACCTTCAATTCTCCCACGTGGCTGAAACGTAGAAGAAAATGCTTGAGCAATCACTGTTTCCTGGAGGACTCACATCCTGCTTCGTGGCATGTGGAAGTGGCCTGTGATGGTTTTGGGAGATGCTGACACCCTGACTCTCTTCTTCCTCTCAGCTCTGAGCCCTGAGGCTGTGCCTCCGGCCCCAGCTCCTGCAGCCAGGACCTCCCACCTCGGGGTAGACTCTCCCTTGGTTAGGGTCAGCCAGCTTGGAGAGGGAATTCCTTCCCCTCTGCTGGTAAACGGCCATTCTGGTGAGTGGATCTGTGAACTGGAGAAGAAAAAGAAAGTGAACTAGACTCAGGCCAGCATAGCTTCTTTCCAAGGGAAGGTCTTTCCTCTTAGAAGGAATAGGATTGCATTTTTGCATGCTCAGCCGGTGAGAGTCTCAGGAAACACCACATGATTCTCTTGGTGAGCTGGATCCAGTCTGGAAGAAAGAACTTAGAAAGCGTGTGTTTCCATGGCGGAGAACCCTGGCTGTGCAGGAGAGCTGCCTGCCACCGAGCAGATGGTTAGCCTCCTGCCTTTCAGGCAGCGCAGTCCTCGCAGGGGAGGTGCATCCCTTTGAATGTTGATGAGATACAAATAATGTTCCAGTTTCTGAGAGTGTTTTCATCTGGTGTTGGTTTTTTTTTTTTTTTTTGGTCGAGCTGGGTCTTCATTGCTGCTCGTGGGCTTTCTCTAGTTGCGACAAATGGGGGCTAATCTCTAGTTGCGGCACGCAGGCTTCTCACTGCGGTGGCTTCTCTTGTTGCCAAGCACTGGCAGGGTGTGCGGCCTCAGTAGTTGGGGCTCACGGGCTTAGTTGCCCCACAGCCTGCGGGATCTTCTTGGACCAGGGACCGGACCTGTGTCCCCTGCATCGGCAGGTGGATTCTTAACCACTGGACCACCAAGAAGTCCTCATTTGCTGCGTTTCATGTGAATGTGTCTGTTGCATCAAGTTTGAAGTAGTAGCTAGCTGGCATCAGGCTCCTGCAAAGACAAGAACTTCCCCTGCCCTGTAGTGGAACTGAAACTCCTTTCGCACATGATTCTGCCTTTGCAGCCTGCGGGCAGATGCTCCTGTGGGCAAAGCAGAAGTTCCTTGTGTCTCTCCCATCAGCTTCCAGCTGCCCCTGGAAGCCCCAGAAAGTTCAGATGTATGTGAACTAGAAAAGAATCTGAAAAAGTAGTCAGAAAAGAGTATATTGTCTGTTTCCTTTTCACTTGGGGGAACAAGCATGTATAAGAAAATAAGTGCTTTTTCTTTTTCAACTTTAGTTTTTAAACATCTTTGTTGTTGCTGCTCAGCGCTCAGTCGTGCCGACTCTGTGCGACCCCATGGACTGCAGCACACCAGGCTTCCCTGTCCTTCACCATCTCCTGGAGTTTGCTCAACTCATGGCCATTGAGTCCGTGATGCCATCCAACCATCTCATCCTCTGTCGTCCCCTTCTCCTCCTGCCTTCAACCTTTTCCAGCATCAGGGTCTTTTCAAATGAGTCAGTTCTTTGCATCAGGTGACCAAAGTACTGGAGCTTCAGCTTCAGCATCAGTCCTTCCGATGAATATTCAGGGTTGATTTCCTTTAGGATGGACTGGTTTGATCTCCTTGCTGTCCAAGGGACTCTCAAGAGTTCTTCTCCAGCATCTCAACTTCTCCTTTTTTACCCTTAATTATATGGTTCTCTTTCAAAGTTTTTCATGTGACAGTGATATTATTAGTGCTGAATAAACGAAAAATGGGAGTTGACTTGTAGTGGGAAAAAAGAAGAAATTTAAAATATATGCATTGGATACATGGATCATATTTGGATACTGTTTTGAGCAATTAATTTGCAAAAAGGATAGGAAAATTGAACTGGCTGGGTTTTTTTTGGGGTGGGGGTGCTTGGCTTACAGAATCTTGATCTTAGTTCACCCACCAAAGATCAAACCCATGCCCCCTTCAGTGAAAGTGCAGAGTCCTAAATCACTGGCCTGCCAGGAGATTCCCTGTGTCCTACTTTAGACTTCCCGTAGCAGTGATAACCATGTTGGGCTTTCTCTTTCTGAGCTCACTTCGTATGATCGTCTCTAGGTCCCTTCATGTGGCTGCAAATGGCTTTATTTCATTCATTTTTGTTTTTTCATGGCTGAGTGGCATCCACTGTGTGTATGTACCACAGCGTCTTTATCTGTTCCTCCATTGTTTGTTTCTTTGTTACTGAATTGTAAGAACTGCCTGTATATTTTGGAAATCAAGCTCTTCTCAGTCACATCATTTGCAAATATGTTCTCCTAGTCTGTAGGCTGTCTTTCACTTTGTTCGTGGTTTGCTGTGCTGTGCAAAAGCTTGTAAGTGTAATTATTTTTGCTTTCATTTCTATTGCGTTGGGAGAGTAACCTGAGAAAGCTCGGGTGCAATTAATGTCAAAGAATGTTTTGCATATATTTTCTTCTAAGATTTTTATGGTGGCCTGTCTTATATTTAAGTCCTTAAGCCATTTTGATTTATTTTTGTGAATAGCCTGAGGGTGCCTCTAGCTCCATTAATTTACATTTAGGGTGGAGAAATATCAATAAAATCAGAATCGAGAGAAAGTCACCCGTTCACCTTGACACTCTTGTTTTTGCTGGTTTTCTTTATTGATATTTTTGAAACTTAAATTATTGAAGTATAATTGATTTACAGTGTGTGTTAATCTTTGCTGTACAGCAAAGTGACTCAGTTATATATACACACGCATATATAGACATTCTTTTTCATGTTCTTTTCCATTATGGTTTATCACAGGAGGCTGAGTGTAGTTCCCTGTGCCCTACAGCAGTTCTTGCTGTTTCTCTGTTCTGTATACTGTGTACCAATTTGCATCTGCCGCTGCGTCCCTCCCCTGCCCTCCATCCTCCTTGGCAACCACGGGTCTCCGTCTGTGAGCCTGTTTCTGATTCAGAGATACGTTCCACGTGGAAGTGGGGCCCCGCGGCGTTTGTCTTTCTCTGCCTGGCTTCCTTCACTTGGTGTGATCACCTCTGGGTCCCTCCTGCTCCCGCTCCGCTCCTGCCGCTCTGGTCGCGGTGCCTCAGCCTCCCAGGGCCGCAGACGCTGAGGTCCCGTTGCTGCCTTGAACACGGTCGGTTGTTGCGCCCCCTGCTGTTCTAACTTTAACCAGAACTCCAGCCGCGGGGACTAGCGATGCCGTTTGCCCTCACGACGTTCTAGGAAGGCTCTCTTTTTTTTTTTTTTTAATTTTATTTTATTTTTAAACTTTACAGTATTGTATTAGTTGTGCCAAATATCGAAATGAATCTGCCACAGGTATACCCGCGTTCCCCATCCTGAACCCTCCTCCCTCCTCCCTGCCCTACCCTCCCTCTGGGTCGTCCCAGTGCACCAGCCCCAAGCATCCAGTACCGTGCATCGAACCTGGACTGGCGACTCATTTCATACATGATATTATACATGTTTCAATGTTATTCTCCCAAATCTTCCCACCCTCTCCCTCTCCCACAGAGTCCATAAGACTGTTCTATACATCAGTGTCTCTTTTGCTGTCTTGTACACAGGGTTATTGTTACCATCTTTCTAAATTCCATATATATGCGTTAGTATACTGTATTGGTGTTTTTCTTTCTGGCTTACTTCACTCTGTATAATAGGCTCCAGTTTCATCCATCTCATTAGAACTGATTCAAATGTATTCTTTTTAATGGCTGAGTAATACTCCATTGTGTATATGTACCACAGCTTTCTTATCCATTCATCTGCTGATGGACATCTAGGTTGCTTCCATGTCCTGGCTATTATAAACTGCTGCGATGAACATTGGGGTACACGTGTCTCTTTCCCTTCTGGTTTCCTCAGTGTGTGTGCCCAGCAGTGGGATTGCTGGATCATAAGGCAGTTCTATTTCCAGTTTTTTAAGGCTCTGTCTTTACTCCTGCTTCCTCCCCGAGGCAACCACGCTGCCCTGCACTTGAAAGAACCGCTGCTGTAAACTTTGGTTTCTACTTCTGTTTCGTTGAAAACGGAAAATGTTTGATTCTTTGACTTTATAGAATATGAGCTTTCATTTTCTTTCAGCATAATATTCTGAAAATTCTGCCCAAGAAAATAAATTAACCAGGCCTTTTATCTGTTGACAGTTTGGAAGACTTTCAGAATTGGATTTCTAAAGCAATCAATTCTCGGGAAACCGATCGCCTCATCAATTCTGTGAGTGATGAGAATGTGTCTTGTGCACTCTGGGTGTCTTCCTCGATTTGGAATTTACAGTCCCTCATGTAGTCATCTAGACCGTCTTACATGTGCATGGCCAGGCCGAGTGTCCTGCGTTCTTGACCACCAGAAGGCCCCTCCAGCCCCTGTGAAGGGCGCCCCGTCTTCTTTCTTTGTGAGACTGGAGCTCGGGCTCTATGGTGATGCTCGGTGTGGACACTGTCCACTCCGCAGGCGGCACTGTTCAATCGACCCAGTTAAGTAGAGAGTGTCAGGATTAAAACAGAAGAATGAGAGACATGAGTATTAACTCTGTACACGTGATGGCCAGCCGTGGTGATGAAATGTCCTGTCCCGTGTTGATGAGTCCCTTATGGACGCATCGAGTCCACTTTGCGGGCATCCCCGCAGGTGTTCTTGTCCCAGACATCCTTGTGGTTGTTTATCAGCCCAGCCTCTCAGTAGAGGTGCGAAACCCTCATCTCTAGGTGGGTCTTTACAGAAGCAAGTGAAAGCATCGTCCAGCCACAGTGATCCTCGGCTTTCACTCTGCTGATTTCTGCCCTAAAAGCAGAAAAGTCTGGTTTACTCTTTCACATCATGAACTGTTTGCATTTTTCTCCCCTTTTCTGGAAGGAGCTGGGGTCCCCGAGCAGGGCGAGTGACCCCCAACCAGAGGCCTGGCATCGGTCGGCGGCCCCGCTGCGCCTCCGCTGCGTGGACACGTTCCGAGGGTACGTGGGCTCCTGGTGGCGCCTGGCCTCCGGTGGCACGTTCACACGCACTCACACTTGCCGTAGGAGGTATTTCAGGCAGCCTTTGCTCTTGAGGCTGGGGAAGGTCTCCTGCTGTAAAGCTACATTGGCAGCCTCTCCCAAAATGAGAGTGTCATGAGAGCCAGGTGGATGGGTCACTTGGAGCAGCGGGGGGAGAGGCCGAGACTCGCCTCCCGGGGGCCCGGGAGCTGCTGGGGGTCACTCCCCCTGCGAGGAGCTGCCCCGGGCACCCTTGTCTGCTCAGCAGCTGCACAGATGGGCCAGTGCCCCAGCCTGGAAATGGAACGCGGGGCAGCCTCGTCCTCCTTCTCCACTCGCAGAACAGCTCAAACATCAGGCCCTTTTGATAGCAAACCCAGAGTCACACGTTCCAGAATGGTGGCCAGGACCAGACGCTGACAATAAGGCCTGAGACCATGTGGCCAAGAAGAAACCTCTAGGTGTGAGGTCTGGTCTTCTCTTGCTCCCCACTGAGGCCTTTCAGAACCCTTTCAGGGCTCCCCTGACCCCGCCTCCCCAGGGCTCTGAATGCCCCTCTCTGTGTGTCTGCAGCCAGGCAGCAGCGACAGTAACGATGCTAATAACCATCGTAACACGGAGTCCTCCCGTGCGCCAGGCCCGGTTCCAACTTGTCTTCATCTTTTCATCTCTCAGCAGTCCTGTGAAGTATATACTTCCTAAAACGTCCCTGTTTCTCATGGAGCAGTTGAGCCTCAGAGTTGAGTAATCTGTCCGAGGTCACACAGGGACCACGTAGGATGTGAATGCAGTCGGCCGGGCTCCAGTGTGCTGTGCTTCGTTGCTCAGTCGTGTCTGACTCTTTGTGACCCCATAGACTGTAGCCCCCGCTAAGCTCCCCTGTTCATGGGATTCTCCAGGCAAGAATCCTGGAGTGGGGTGCCATGCCCTCCTCCAGGGATCTTCCCAACCCAGGGATCGAACTCAGGTTTCCCACCTTGCAGGCGGATTCTTTACCAGCTGAGCCACCAAGGAAGCCCAAGAATACTGGAGTGGGTAGCCTATCCCTTCTCCAGGGAATCTCCCTGACCCAGGGATCAAACCAGGGTCTCCTGCATTGCAGGTGGATTCTTTACCAGCTAAGCCACCAGGAAAGCCCAAGAATACTGGAGTGGGTGGCCTGTCCCTTCTCCAGGGGAATCTCCCCAACCTGGGGATCGAACTGGGGTCTCGTGCATTGCAGGCGGATGTTTTACCAGCTGAGCTACCTGGTGATTTCTGGGCTCCAGATTTCCCACAAATCACCCCGCTGACACACTCCTGTCTTTATTCCCCACATTCTGGGGAACTGGCATCAAACAGCAGCATAGGCAGAATCTGTCTTACTGTATTCCTCTCTCTTCTGGAGATGTTCCCGGGTGTTCAGGGCTGACGCTGATTTAGTGCTGAGATGTTTCAAGCACGGGTTCGGGGCGGTGATGGATGTAACTCTCTGTCACGGTCCCCGGTCGGGTGTCCCGCCTTCTCTCAGAATTGATGGCAGGCTCACCCGAGGTCCAGTGGATCCAAGAAAGAGGAAGCCAGGTCTTGACCCGAAAGACTCTCCCCTCCCACTACAGTTCCTTAACCTGAAACGCTTAAGCAGTTAGCACGAAACGGAGTGATGGGGAATGTTTGCTCTGTTTTCAAATCCCAGGGTGTAGTGGCGCTTTTTCTTCAGGTATCGTGTCGGAAATGGCAGAGAGGACTTTTGTGCGGGGTCCTCCCTGCGGTGCTGAGAAGCGGGAGTTTCTCGCTCTTGAAGGGTCTGCTCACAATCAGGGCGGCACTGCGTCCTGCAGCCAGGCGTCCCGGGCAACGGCCGGGCCCTGAGCGCGTGTCTGTCGCTTTGCAGGATGGCGCTCATCCTCATGGTCTTCGTGAACTATGGAGGCGGGAAGTACTGGTACTTCAAGCACTCGAGCTGGAACGGTGAGCCCCTGCCCGGGGTCGCCTGGCTGACTCGGGCCCCTCCAGCACCCCACAGAGGCCCCAGAGATGCGTCCCCACGGACGGCACCTTAGACCATTGCCTCAGCCTTCAGTTTCCTTCTCCCTTTTGTGTACCCTGGCTCCACAATGCTTCCTTGTCATCCCAGAGGTCTGCAGAGGTTGGTGCCAGGATGTGGCCTCTGCAGAGGGTGTTAGAACGTGGATATAAGGTCCTCATCCTATTCTAGGTGCGCCTTGTGCCACAGCCTCGTGGGCGCTGCGCCCTGAGACACATGGTCCTCTTGGGGACGCCGTAGATCTGGGGGTCTGAGTGATGCTGCATCGTGGCTGTGAATCTGGCTGGGAGGAGGTGGGTTTAGGATGAGTTTTGAGTAGCACTCCCTGAGATCGTAGACCGTCCACATACTTCTGTCCAGGCTGGAAGTATGGAAGCGCCCCCGGCCAGCCCCCAGCCCGAGAGTCAGGGAGCCCGGCGCTGCTTGGAGGGGTTTTCCTGGGGAAGTGCCTGGGCAGTGAGAGATGGACGCCGTCCCGGGTCGGGGAGCGCCGCCGCTCCGGGCCCTTCCTCACTTTCACGCTTGTGTCCTTCTGCAGGGCTGACGGTGGCCGACCTTGTGTTCCCATGGTGAGTTGTAGACCCACCGCCCGCTCTTCGTGGCCCAGCCGCCAGCTTTGGTTTCCCGCTGATGCTGGACCTTCCTGACCCTGGCCCTGAGTTCCGGCTGCGGGCCTGTGCTGCCCCCAGGTCTCCGTGTGATGAATTCCTCCCGAAAGCTGGGTTCCCGCACAGTTCTAACACCTGGCGTAGTGCTGTCTAAGACACGTGTGCATAAAAGATGGGTGACTTCAGAGGGAACGTTTCGTTAGTGTGCATATGATGTGGGAGATGCTAGAATCTTGTGGAAAGTCATAAATTCTGAATATT
>NW_011494808.1:3396107-3398258 GCF_000754665.1 Bison bison bison
ATTCCACTGATCCTGAAAATACATGTGAAAATCTTATTTCCTAAAAGGTACGCAGTATATCGGTGTCAGGGATTTCTGATAAAGTGTGCTAATGTGTATAACAGTTAACGATAGTAGTGAATTAAACTCTAAAATGATAGTGGACTAAGCCTGGCTGTCTCCAGCTGTTCCCTTGGTTGAAGGACCCTGACTTCCCGTACAGCGCGGGTTTTGTGTCTGCCGACACTTTGAACGACTTCCCTCCATCATTTGGAGGTGTTCGTAGAACCGGCCGCGGGTTCCTCTCTTTGGTCCTTGGTGTTTCCTTGCTGATATGAACTTAGGTTTCTCTGGGCTGGTGAAGAGTTCCTTTATGTTAATTTTTTAAAATTGAAGTGTAGTTGATGTTCAACATGATATAAGTCTGTGCCGTATATGTGTATACTATATGTATACATACGTGTGTATAGTACATGTACATATGTATATACATCTATGTACTATAGGGATTCACAATTTAAAAATAGAGGCATGATAAAACACTGGTCACATTCCTTATGTTGCACAGAATATCCTTGGAGCTTATTTTATACATAATCATTTGTTTTTGGTGACCGAATGGGGGGATTGTCCATTGTTCCAAAGCGTTTGCTCCTAAGTCAGCATGAGAAGGGGTACAAACCTTTCAGCCCGACACTGGGATTCTTCCTCCAGCTCTAAGCTGATGTGGTTTCGAGAAATCATGTGTTGCATCTCTTACATCTTAGGTTATAAAATACTAATGATGTAGAGATGAAAAAGTTGGAAGTGGCCACCTAGTAAGAGCTGTTGTTTTTTCAGGTTTGTGTTTATTATGGGAACTTCGATTTTTCTGTCGATGACTTCCATTCTGCAGCGGGGATGTTCAAAATTCAGACTACTGGGGAAGATCGCATGGAGGAGTTTTCTGTTAATCTGTATAGGAATTTTCGTTGTGAATCCCAATTATTGCCTTGGTCCACGTAAGTATTTTTCCCCTGTTAAAATATATTCAGGTTGAAATAGGGAAAAGATGTGTTCTACTTTGAAAGAAACGCAGTTCCTCCGCCTCAAGTTTTGGCTGCAAAAAAGAACAGTACTCGAAAAGTATATCTAATGCTTGCATGACGTTGGGCGTTGTTATTTGTTTGTTTATTTGGCTGCACCACATGGCATGCAGGGTCTTAGTTCCTCAACCGGGGATGGAACTCGCGCCCCCCCTGCAGTGAAAGCACAGAGTCTTAACCACTGGATGGCCAGGGAAGTCCCTATTATTATTATCTTGGAATTTTAGGCCTGAAAGGTGCCTCCAAGTCCAGGCAAACCCTTCTGTACAAAGGAAGGCCTTGGGGTGGGGAGAGCGAGGTGCTGTGTCCGAGTGTAGGGAGGGGCAGGGTCGGGCCAGACCAGCCGCTGGTCCCCGTTGCCGCCCTCCTGCCGCTTCGGTGTCACCCGCTCTCACGGTGAGGCTGCCCTTCCAGGGCCCCCCCTGCGTGTGGCTGCGCCTTGCTGCGAGGAGGCAGTGACGCCTCTGCCGTGTTGGAGAGGCGTGAGAGGGGCAGGACGGCGGGGGAAAGGGTGTGAGCCCCGTGCTGGGGCAGCGCTGGAGCAGAGGCCGCGGGCTGCAGAGGGCTCACTCTCGCTCGCGGAAGGGGACACACTCACCCGGCAGCCGGCAGGGGAACCCTTGGCAGGAGGCGCCGAGGCTTTGGGCGATGGGAGGAGGAGGAGCCCCGAGGGACGTGGGCTCAGTGGGCTCAGCGGGGCTCTGCAGGGCGCACACCTGTGAGGCAGGGAGAGCCCGGCCCGTGCCAGGGCTGCAGGCCCCCCCAGGCTGGCAGTTGGATCCTCAGCCCTGACGGGAGAAGGTCGGGAGGGGGCCTCCCTGTGTCCCCACGCCGAGCGGGACCCTCAGCTGCTCTGCGCCCAGCCTCCCTGCTTGGTGCGAGCGGAGCCCCTGACCACCTGGGCTCCCATCTCCATAAGCTGAAAAAACAGACTTCCTTGGGCGCGGGAGAGGTCTGTCTGCCCCATGGGAGAAGGTGGTGGTGTGTGGGGTCAGCGAGCGGTGCTGGCTGACGCCCCTGCCCGGTGCCCCGCAGTGTCCTGGGAGAAGGCGCGCATCCCCGGTGTGCTCCAGCGCCTGGGGGCCAC
>NW_011494808.1:3398358-3404336 GCF_000754665.1 Bison bison bison
GTGTTGGAGCTGCTCTTTGCCAAGCCCGTGCCTGAGACCTGCGCCTCGGTGAGCAACCCTGTCTTTATAAAGAAGGAAGGGTCCCTGTATAAGTGCCAGAACCTTCTTTAGTTCTCAGCACCTTACCAAAGAGAACGAGACTCTAACTCTATTGCAAAGCATATTTTTTCTCTTCAAGTAGTTATTTTTATTTAGTCTTTATATCCCTCTTTTTTTTTAATTGAGATCAAGAACACATACCATGAGCGCTACCCTCTTAATAAATGTTCAGTTTCCATTAATCAGTGCACTTTGACGGCGTTGCACAGCAGCACCATCATCTGCTGCACCAGCCCAGCCTCTCGGGGCATCGCTGCCAGCGTTTCAGTCTCCTCGTGGAAACCTCATAGAAGGTTCTCTGTCCACACAGAGGCTGCAGAGGTTCGACCTGGAAGGTGCCAGGTCTGCCCTGGGCTTCTTCCTGTTTCTTCTTTGTAAGGTGGATGTGTCTCGCCTCCTGCAGTATTACTTTCTGTCTTCTTATACATTGCCGAGTTCAGTTTACTCAGATGACAGCTATTTTTTTTGTCCCCCCTGGTGGAGGCAAAGCTGTAGGTGGAAATGTTTAAATCTTTCCATGTGGCTCCTACTTCCCAGTAAGCGTATTAGCTGTATAAGCTGTATTTGTTCCCGCTCCTTCCTATGTAACTAGCAAACGCATCCCTGAATCCGGGCTCTCTGGGTTCTTCCTGTAAGGCTTCCTCGGTGTGTGTTGCTGGAGTGCGTTTACCTGGCACTCCTTTACCCCACTCCCCCCAGCGGCCCCCTGCTCACGCCCCGTGCCCTCTGCTGCAGGCTCCTGAAGGCACAGTGAGGCTGCCGTGCTCGCCTGGATGTGACCTTGGTAGCCGTGGGGGACTTGAGGGTCTACGAGGTTCATCCAGGCCCCCGTGGTAGAGCCAGGAGCTGTGGGTACACCAGGAGCAGGTGGGCTGTACCCCTTGTTCCTTCAACCAGCAGAGCTCCCAAAGCTGAAATTTCATTTTCCTTTTTAAAATTCAGTTGTATTTCTTTTTAAAATAATAACTTTATTGAGATATAGTTCACATCCCATAAAACTCACACCCTCGAGGTGTAAAATTGAGGGACATTTGGTATAGTCACAGAGTTGTGCAGTCATCACCACTGTCTAATTCTGGAATAGTTTCATCATTACCCCCGGAAAACACCCTGTCTCACTCCCAGCCACTCCCCAACTCTAGGTCCCCCGGCCCTAGACAACCCCTAATCTGCTGTCTGTCTGTTGATCTGCCTGTTCTGGACATGTCACAGACATGGAATTACATGTCATAGACATGGAATCTCACAGTATGTGGCTTCTCATGTCCGGCTTCTTTCATTTAGCAGAATATTTTTTGAGGTTTATCCATGTTATGCCATGAGTACTTGACTCCTTTTTACTCCTGAATAACATTCTGTTTTCTGAATGTAACATATTTTGTATTCATTCATCAGTTGATGGACAGTTGACCTGTTTTCAGTTTTTGGCTGCTATGAATAATGATTCCGTGTCCATTCATGTACATGTTTCTGTATGAACATCTCTTTTTAAATTGCTTGAATATAAGAGTAGAATTTTCCACTGATAACTTCTCCACTAACATTTTACTGTGACATGTCATATGCTGTGCTTAGTCACTCAGTCATGTCCGTCTCTTTGCAACCCCATGGCCTGTATCCTGCCAGGCTCCTCTGTCCATGGGATTCTCCAGGCAAAAATACTTGAGTGGGTTGCTGTGCCCTGCTCCAGGGGCTCTTTCCCACCCAGGGATCGAACCTGGATGTCTTGCATCGCAGGCAGATTCTTTGCCAGCTGAGCTACCAAGGAAGCCCATGTCACAGAGGTGGCGTATCTGCGTTTGGAATAAACACACATCTGTTCTGTGTTACCACCATCAAGGCCACGAGGAGCCTCCCAGGAGCGTCCTGAATACATGTGCAGCTGCACCTTATTTCCCATTCTGCCTGAGTTCACACGTGTTCTTTATGTGCGGCCCCTCCCCCCAGGAGAGAAGCTGCTTTTCTCTGCTGGACATCACGGCCAGTTGGCCCCAGTGGCTCTTCGTGCTGATACTGGAAGGCGTCTGGCTGGCCTTGACCTTCTTCTTACCGGTTCCCGGGTGCCCCACGTGAGGAGCCCTGCGGGGAACCAACCCCGTTTGCACGGCTGTTTCTGCCAAGTCGGAGCCTCTGGGTTCCAGCTGTCAGCCTGCCCATGTCGGGACCTCCTTCCTCTCTGTCCTCCTTGAAGACTCCCTGGTGTCGGGGCAGGGGAGGAGGGGGTGGAATGCATGTCCAGAGGCCCGTCTCTGGCAGGTCTCCCAGGGTCAGCGGGAGTGCGGATGGACTTTGGGCCGCCGCCCCCGTCTCACCCCTGGGGTGGCCAGGGGATCAGGGGCTTTGCAGGGGGTGTGCACAGCACTCAGGGCGAGCGGGAGTTGGCGACGCTTCGGGGGTATGGTGGGCACGCACATGGCCCGTGCACAGCCCTCCCCCATGCCTGGCGGGTGAAGCCCGTGTTCTCGCCTCCTCAGTGGTTACCTGGGGCCCGGTGGCATCGGAGACGGGGGCAGGTACCGGAACTGCACGGGCGGCGCCGCGGGCTACGTGGACCGTCTGCTCCTGGGTGACCAGCATCTCTACCAGCACCCTTCCTCCGCTGTGAGTGGGCGCCGCCTGGACAGGATGGAGCCTGAGGGGCGGAAAGGGGGCGGCCAGCCCCCAGCTGCAACCGAGGCGTAGACTAGGGCGGAGCCAAGCTGTGTCTGAAGTTGGCTGACCTAAGAGACCTCACTGTGTTGGTCGTGGGCGGTGTGTTTCTTTGGCTTTTAAAGGGGGGCTCCCCGGCACCAGGTGTGCGCGAGGTGCTTTCCCGTGGGTCTCAGGTCCAGGGTAGGGTGGGCGGTTCCAACAGGGGAGGTCTGGAGGAGCTGGAGGAAGTGTGGGGCTGGAGGAAGCAGGACCGGGCAGGGGGACTGTCACACGCAGACCCCGCTGGTGTCCTGGGGGCCGGGACAGCCCCTCAGAGGTGTTCTCAGTGGGGTGTGCGGGACCAGGCCCTTGACATCCCTGGTGGGATGTGGGTGGCCCAGCAAGGGGGTGATTCTCCAGAGCTGGCTCCCTTCAGGGACGAACCCAGGAGCAGCTGAGAGCTTTCCACCATTACTACTTCGGGATGCTCTCCTTCCCAGAGGGGTGGGACGAGCTGGGGCGGGAGAGCTGGGTGATGCCCCCAGCATCCATGACAATAACTGGCTCCAGATTTCTGCCTTTTCTACAATAACCATTTCTTTTATAATGAAATAGTACAAATGTATTTTTAAATGTTATTTGCCTTGAAAGAGGAAAGGAAGAAATCAAAGTCACAATAGGCTTGATCCCAAAGGATAAACCTGAAAAGTAAAAGATACCATAGTGTTTGAAGCTGGCTAGGGATGTGTTGTATCAGGGGCATGGGTCCCAGTATCATCTCCTGGACCACCTGAGGTCAAGGCGGCTGCCCTGCACCAGGGCTCACATCTGCGTTTCCTTCCACACAGCACACACTTTCTTGGCCAGAAGTTGGCCACAAGTTGGCAGTGAATTTCTGCAGCAAAACCAAACACATTGATTGCTGGGGTGTAATGAAGTTTGTATTTCGTCTGCGAGTTGTTTGTGTGTGTTTTCGGTTAGTTTGTGAGTCCTGCCTTCTCGTCCTGTTCAGGTGCTTTATCACACCGAGGTGGCCTATGACCCAGAGGGCATCTTGGGGACCATCAACTCCATCGTGATGGCGTTTTTGGGAGTTCAGGTATTTGTTCATTTCATGAGAATGCGTGTTCCTGACAGTTTGTGACTATTGGTTCATCACTCAGCCACATGTCCGTTTGACTAAAAGAAGTCGTTGGAAGCACGATCTTCTGTGTAATTCAGGCCTAATAAATTCTGCTTTTGTTTGGCAGATCATCACAACTAGAGGGCGCTAAAAGTTAGCGCGCTCATATAATTAGGTGTCGTTCCGGTGGTCTCAGAAGTTGTTACTCACATGGCTCGTCTCGGCCGTGGGAACAGCAGCCCCAGGGTGAGAGGTGTCCCTGCTGGGCTGGACCGCGTCTGGAAGGTCACCTGTCAACCTTTCTTCCGTGTGCACGTCACACAGTTTCAGATTACGCATACTCTTTGCCCGAGCCAGTACCCGTGGCTCTCGGTTTCTTAGAGACAATTATGTTAAAAGATTCTGAGCAGCCCAGACTTTCCTTCCTGAAATTCTCCTGATTTGGTGTCGGAAACCATTATTTGAGAGGAGATGACTGGGAGGGGAAAGACCACGTACCCCTTCCTGGGGGACCTCTGTGATGCTTAAACTGTTCTGCGTGTGGCTGCAGAGTCCTCCAGATGTGGCGGAACTGGTTTTTTATTTCATTTAAATTTACACTTGAACAGTCACAGGGGGCCACAGGGGGCCAGTGGCTCCCGGGTAGGACAGTGCGGGTCTGCAGTATTTACATTTTGGTGGTTCAGTAATTTCCTGGGTGGGGATGCTGCCTACTGTAGAGTTTACATTGCTGCTTTTATTAGTAAATGCATTTAATCCCCCCATATGCTCTCCAGGTAAATCTGTGCGTGCCCTAACTCTGGTAAGGAGTGCGGACCGCCACCCGTGCCTGGACCCTGCACACCCACTGGACCGTCCGGGGAGTGTTTCTACCCCATGTGCTTCAATAGCATTTATATAAGTTAATAGCACCCAAATAAGTTAATTCACATAAGGCTCCAAGAACAGGACATTCATAAGTTTTAGCTCTTATAAATTATTAACACTTTCTTCAGTGTTTTCAGAAAATCCTAATTTGGGGGGTGGTTTATGCAAAGTGCAGATTTTTCTGTTTTTAAAGTGTTCCCTGCCTCTGGGTCCACACTGCCTCTGTCCCCCTTCTCTACCCCTGACAGAGGGGGCCATCCAGCAGCCCAGCCTGAGCTGGTCTCTGGTTACATGGCGGGGGGAGTGACTTTGCTTGGCTCCCATCGCCTGTGGGAGAAGGCTCGTGCCGCCTGCTCTCTCCTTCCCACCTCTGACCCCCTGGGCCTTTCCGAACCACCTGCAGCCCAGCAGGGCGGCTGTGTGTTTTCACTGTGCGACACACTGAGTGCCTGCTGTTCCTGCCTCGCGCTCGTGGCCTCAGCCCGGCAGCGCGTCCTCTGCGCGGCCCCCTCCCCAGTGGTCCTTGCGCCTCTGGCCCCCACTAGCCAAGGGCAGGGGACCATTCATTCCCTGGTAACCGCAGTGCCTGCAGGCGAGTCTGTCCTGGAACACTGGGTGAATATGAAATAAGAATCCCCTCAGCTGGTTCTCTTGGACACCTGCATTTTCTTCCCCAGGCAGGGAAGATACTCCTGTATTACAAGGACCAGACCAGAGGCATCCTGATCAGATTTGCTGCCTGGGGTTGTCTTCTTGTAAGTCACCCCCTCCCTCACTGAAGTTCCTTCCCTTCACACATTCACGTTTCAAAGAAAGAAAACATTTAGCTCTGGGGTCACAGCCGTCGGGCCAGAACATTCTTCACTTCATCATCCCGAGGCCTAGATGCTCAGGTTGGTTTTCTTAGAAGTCTCTTTAAGGAAGTCAGTGAACCCATGAGGTAACAGAGCGGAGGGGTGGATTCTGGGGGGGCCTTTGCCAGTAGGACCTCGCCCCCGATAGCAGGTCGGCAGGTGGCAGAAGAGAAGCCTAGCGTTCCTCTCCCCTCTGACCCTGTGGTTGTGTTTCCTCCGAGGATTCACTCCAGCTGATCAGCTCATTTACCTTCAACTCAGGGCAGTGCTGAGAAGGCGCTTTGTGGAGAGTGTTTTTAGCTCTGTATCTTGTTTGGTTATGTAATTATTAGTTTTGCTCTGGCTGTGCTGGGCTCTCATTGCTGTGCTCGGGCGTTTCTCTAGGTGTGGCGGGGGGGGGGGCT
>NW_011494808.1:3404436-3412400 GCF_000754665.1 Bison bison bison
ACTCTAGTTAGCGTCTCATCCGGGGACTTCTCTTGTTGCAGAGCGCTGGCTGTAGGGTGTGTGGGCTCAGTCGTGTGGTGCACAGGCTTATTTGCTCCGCGGCATGTGGACTGTGCCCAGACCAGGGATCGAACCTGTGTCCCCTGCATTGCAAGGTGGATTTGTAACCACTGGACCACCAGGGGAGCCCATACTTATACCTTAAACATGTTTTTCTAGTTAAAAGAATAAAACGGAGGGCACACTTTCCAGCTTTCCCTAAGCGAGGAAGTCACTCCTGGTTTTCAGTTTGGAACCACCGTTGTTTCTGGAGATGAGGGAAAAAACTTTTAACATTTTTCTCCCCACCCCATGCCCACCTCCAGGGGCTTGTTTCTGTGGCTCTGACGAAAGCATCTGAAAATGAAGGCTTTATTCCAGTAAACAAAAACCTCTGGTAGGTGTGGAAGCCCTGCCGCCGTCACACCTGGGGGTGGGGCGGGCGTCTGCCGCGCTCTCCGGGGCCCTAAGACGCCCGCTGTCCCCCAGGTCCATCTCCTACGTCACCACGCTGAGCTCCTTGGCCTTCCTCATCCTGCTGGCCCTCTACCCCGTGGTGGATGTCAAGGGGCTGTGGACGGGAGCCCCGTTCTTCTACCCGGGTGAGCCCCCCCGCCCCAGGCTGCGCGGAGGAGGGCACCCAGAGAACCGGCTGGAGGCCGCGAGTGGCTGGTGCGGAGCGTGTCCCGGGGGCCCAGGCAGGCATCGCTGGCTCTGTTCCCAGGCAGCCCCCCATTTTACCGTTTCGTTTGTGGGGTCGTAAACGCACCCGGCTGGCCTCCTCAGGCAGGTCATTGGTTCCGGGCGCTTCACAAAAGGGGCTGTGCCTTCTCATGGAACAACCACCCCCACACATGCACCCTAGAGATGACGCGTGAGTGATGCTAGGCGCCGCCTGGGGACGCTGGGGCTGGTTTAGACGCGCTTCCACCCAAGACGAGAAGCGGCAGACGATTTCAGTGACTCGTTTCAGCCCCGAGTCCAGTAACAGCTACTCTGTCTTGTCCTCGGGTTTTCTGGGTAGAGAAGGTAAGTTAATATTTCTGACTTTCAGGTTTAGTATTCCAGAGTCACACTTGACAAAAGGAGTATTTTCTAACTTTTGGTTGTAATTTACACTCAAATCCTTAACATACCCATCCCTTATATCTTTGGGCCATAGCCGATAGCAGAAGTGGGTGCTTTTTCTCTTTTTCCACTGAACCAAAGTCAAACGTCCAGAGTTAGGCGGATGACCACTGTGTCTCCCCAGGGATGAACTCGATCCTGGTGTACGTGGGCCATGAGGTCTTCGCCAACTACTTCCCCTTCCAGTGGAAGCTGGGGGACCAGCAGTCACACAAGGAGCACCTCGTGCAGAACATGGTCGCCACCGCCCTGTGGGTGCTCATCGCCTTCGTCCTCTATAAGAAGAAGGTGTTCTGGAAAATCTGAGGCCCCAGCCGAGATGTGTTCCTGGCAGAATGGCTGGGCCCCGGGGATCACTGACAGGAGTCCTTGCTTATAAAACAGATGGGCTGTGTGTTTCCCAGCTAAGGGGGCGATGCAGACATGCTCAGGCTGGTTGACTGGGACACAGCTCGTCCAACTCGGCCTGTGTACACAGAGCTCAAACAGCTGAACCATAATTGTCTTTTCTCTCCATCTGCTGTGTGCACGGCTGCCTCTGGAACTTCATTCTAAGGCTGTGTGGTTGCATTTTTCATAAGGGATGACCAGGCGCCTTTGCTTCTGTGCCGGATGAAGCTGCCTCATCCATGTTTCCCTGCAGCCTTGTCTTCCCACGCTTGTCCACAGAGACCAAGATGCCACCATCGCTGCCGTGTCTGACTGTGAAGCTCACTGGGTGTCACGTGTAGTAACATAGTCTACTATATTTTGGTTACGTAGTTTAATATTCCAAGAAAGTCCAAGTAATATCCTTTCAGATCCGTAAGGTATGGGTGGGTCCAAAAAAATGCCTTTCCCTCAGAAGCCAATGTCTGCATTTCCCCACTTGAAAAATAAGTGAAACTGTAGACGTGTGATTCCTGGCCATGCTCACCAACAGTTATCTACTTAGGCACCTCCCTGAACTCATCACCTCTCCATCTGTCTGCCCACCCGCCTCTCACCCGTCCGTCTGTCTGTGTATCTGGAGGGGGAGGGTCCCCTGAGCCATCCTCTGTCTCTAGGAAGAGAGGAGCCTGCTCGCTCTGCCATCCTCACCAGGCAGGTCCGCTCTAGCCCTGAGACCCAGTGGGGTGGGAGGCATCGGTGGCTTTCCTGAAATCCTTAGAAGAGATCATTTTGTTACCGAAAATGCTTCAAAATAAATGATGTTTAAAAAGCTCTCACTGGAGTGACTCCTTTCAGAATGACCCTCCACGGCAGAGGCAGCTTTCCTGCTTGGAATCACCAAACTCGTTTGTCGGGCGCGAAGGCGGAGAACACAGAGGACCAGCACTCCCGTGATACAGGGTCCTGTGTCCAGGGCTTCTCTGTGACAGAAAGGTCACACTGCGGAGCATCCTCGTGTGATGAAGTGGGCTCACCTCAGCCCGTCCCCTGGCGTCAGCTGTCGCCCCGTGGATGACGTGTTTTCCAGCTACCCTGTCTCTGCCCCAACTTACATCCCAACTTGTACCTGCCCGCCCGAGGATGCCTCCACCTGCGTGACCGCCAGCATCCGGGCACCCCCCGCCCCCGTCTTCCGCAGAACTTTCCAGCTCGGGCTGCCCCAGCTCTGCACACAGCTGACCCTCTGTCTCTTGGCTTCACCCGCCTTCCCTCCTGTCTGCCCCTTTCCCGCGTTCAGTCGTCGCAGAGTCTTCTCAGGTCTGTCCCCGGCTCCCACCCGGAAGTCCTCATTCTCACGGTCACCGCCTGCTCCTCTTGCCCAGACCCTTGGAATCGTTTCTGAACTGGCCTCCCTCCCTGGGTCCCTCCTGTAAAGTCACTGTTCACTGCCCCAGGCCGTGCTGCGCCTCACTGCTGGAGGCCCGGCAGCGTCGCGGAGTGGGCTGTGCTGGGAGGAGGTGGACAACTTGTCAGGAGGAACGCGAGCAGTGTCGGTGGGAAGCTGCCATTATCAGGCGTCCCCTCCGTGTAAAGCCGGGCTGCCCCTCAGTCCTGTTTACCGTATCTGTTCCCGCAGCATCGGAACCAGGTTCCTGTTACCCTTTGCGGTGTAGCCAACTGTCAGCCCCGGGTGGTGGAAATTCAGAAACTGAGGCACTTAGATGACCTGTTTGCAGAGTTGACTTACGTTATTTTTTCACAAGGCCTGATCAGTTAGTTCATAGAGCTGTGATTGCTTTAATTTTCCAACAATAAAAGCCTTTTGGCGTTTGAGGGGTGGGGGGAATGGATTATACTTCATAAAGCAGTGTCGCGGTGCTTAGTTGCCCGGGCGTGTCTCACTCTTTGTGATCCTGTGGACTGTAGCCCACCAGGCTCCTCTGTCCGTGGGATTCTCCAGGCAAGAATACTGGAGTGGGTGGCCATGCCCTCCTCCAGGGGATCTTCCTGACCCAGGGATCGAAACCGTTTCCTGTGTCTCCTGCGTTGGCAGGCAGATTGAGTCATGGGGGACGCTCTCAGATCAAATGCCTTCCTTGCAAGACCTTCCCCTGGAGCTGGAACAGCGCTGTGGGCAGGCAAAACCGTCCCTGGCCGAGCCCAGAGCACCTGCCTGGCTTCCTCCCAGCCCTTGGATGTGCCTCCTAGTTCCAGCGCCACTTCCCACCTCCTCAGGGAGCTGGGCCTCTGGCGTCTGACTGTGACTAGGGGTCCTGTTCTACTTTTTTCTTCTTCATTTTCTGTCGACATCTGAGCTGTCACACTCACCCCCTGCCTCTAGGGCACCTTCTCTCATCTCCTATTCTTATCCCAAAGTAATATTTTTTTCCTCTGTGTCCTCTAATATGTGACTGGGGTCAACCTCGCAGCGTGATCGCTTTCTGCCCTGCACGACAGTCATCTAGGCACTGGACCGGCCTCCCGCGCTGGACCATAGCTCGTGGAGGGTGAGGCCTTGCCCATTTGCACGTTCTTCAAGTGCAGACGCCGTGCCCGGGCCCCATGCCCACGTGGAACAGGTGCCAAATCAACATTCGTGGAAGCAAAGCAGTGGTGGTGGGTGTGTCCTTAGTCTAAGTGCTGAAAATGTAGCGTATACCTGGCGTGCACGTGTGCGCGCAGGGGTGAGGGGTGGTCCTCGCTGAGGAGGCCCCTCTCTTGCAGGGCACCTCTGTGGGTGGTCACGGCTGTGTCCCCCCCAATCTCAGTGGGTGTGGCTGAGCAGGGCCCCCTGCAGAGGCAGTGCACCCAACTGGGGAGAACACCAGTTAGGGTGTCTTGAGCTTGAAAGCACAGGAACTCCGGCTCCAGCTGGGTTAGCAGGAGAGCATCACCTGGAAGTAGTCCTGGGGCTAGCAGGCCCCAGTTCAACCCCAAGGCCCAGATGCCGCCCCATCGCCATCGGGAAGGCTGCACACAAATCAACTCCACGCGGGAGGGAGCAGGCGTTCCCTCGATGGCGCCTAATGTTATTGTCCAGAAAACCCTCCCCAGAGTGTGCAAGACCAGCCATGACAGGGAGCTTGGCCTGGCTGGGCCCGGGCTGAGTGGGGACAGCTGGCATCTCCCTGGGGAGGGGTGTGGACGCCCCTGGGCAGCGCTGCCTGCAGAAAACACCCGTCATGGGGCATCTTTGGGGGAAGTCGGGTGGAATCCTTGAGGAACAAAGCAAAGCGTGCTGTTCTGTAGTGGGGCTATCATAAGCTAACATTGTGTCTTCATTTGTGCACGTAGATTCCTAATTCCTCTTTATAATGAAGTTAGTAGGCTGCTGTTCTTACACTTTACCTCCATCACGCTGGCCCATAAAAGGCCTCTTTCATGATGCACAGCAGTCGAGTTTGTGTCGCCCAGTATCAGCTTAAATAAAAGTCAACATATTAGCTTTTTTCCTTTAATGTCGTCCCAAATAAACAGGGGTGGCAAACGGACTTTGAGAAATTTTCTCAACATCTCAAACTGCCTTTCAGAAGAGGTTTCCATCAATTGTGAAAATCCAGGGGAAGAGCTTTAAAAAAAACGCTAAGCAGTAGAGCCACAACCCTAGAACAATGCAGTGCGGGATTTAAACACAACTTTTGTTTAGAGTTTGAAATTAGGCAGGAAAACGCACTGCCAGGGTGGTCTTCGGTTGTGTGTTTGTGTAACCTGTTTTCACGGATGAGGCGAGCCAACATTTTTCTCCTGACAGTCAGTTTTTCTTGGGCATTAATTCCCATACATTGTTTTTCTCCAGGCTAAATGCACTTCCAAATTCAAAGCTGATTAGACACGCTACATGTTAACGCCTGATTTAATTGCAGATGTGCAGACACGCAGAGGCAGCCAGCCTCCCGCCAGCTCTCCTTGGCAGAATCCAGCCTGAGCACAGCTGTCAGGACAGCTGGCCTCCGTTCCACAGGGCCAAGCACATGGCTTCCCACAGTGTCTGTTCCCATCTCAGGGCCAGTGGGATTCTGTCCTGATCTCCAGGACTTTCCCTACAGAGGTCAGTTCTTTTCTGTTTTTCCCACCTTTCATGGCTTTTCAGTGTTGCATTTTACCTTGCCAGTGGTCACACCTTCCCACTTTGATACATAAGAAATTTTCTTCTATGTGATTAAACTCCATATGTTGTTTGGCTTGTTAAGTCGTGTGTGCATGCCAAGTCCCTTCAGTCATGCCTGACTCTTTGCAACCCCCTGGACTGTATCCTGCCAGGCTCCTCTGTCCATGGGATTCTCCAGGCAAGAATGTTGGACTGGATTGCCATTTCCTCCTCCAGGGGATCTTCCCAACCCAGGGATTGAGCCTGCCCACGTCTCAATGTCTTCCTGCCTTGTCAGGCGGGTTCTTTACCACTACTGTGAAGTGGCACCAACTCCTGCCTGCCTAGGAGACAGCAGCTCACGTCCGTTTAACAAATCCCAGGCACCACTGAATTAAAAAAAAAGATGATTGGTCCCTTTTATCTGGGGCTACACACGTGGGTGTTAGGAAGTCTTGTTTTGATGTGTGCAGCCCCCAAACACTGATCTGAAGAAGGGATTATGAAACCAAAAAGTGTCTACGGCGTTTACTGTGAAAGTTGCTAGGGGCAACACACATGATGGTAAAAACAACAGGATGATTTAAAGAAAAAAAATTATTTTGTTTGTCTTTGGCTGTGCCGGGTCTTCATTGCTGCACATTTCTCTTTTTTGCTGGGCTTTTTTCTAGCTGCAGGGAGCGGGGGCTACTCTTCACTGAGGTGCTTGGGCTTCTCATCGCGATGCTTCTCTTGTTGCGACTTCCAGGCTCTAGAGCACAGGCTCAGTGGTGCTGACACACGGGCTTCATTGCTCCGTGGGGATTGCTGGGTCGCATGGTAGCTCTGTTTTTAGTTTTTTAAGGAGCCTCCACACTGTTCTTCATAGCGGCTGCACTAATTTACATTCCTACCAACAGGGAGGAGGGTTCCCTTTTCTCCTCACCCTCTCCAGCATTTATATGTAGACTTTTTGGTGATGGCCATTCTGACTGGTGTGAGGTGATACCTCATTGTAGTTTTGATTTGCATTTCCCTAATAATATGTGATAATAAGCATTTTTTCCATGTGCTTCTTGGCCATCAGTCATCTTCAGAGAAATATATAAGCCTTCTGCCCAGTTTTTGACTGAGTTATGTGATTTGATATTGAGTTGCGTGAGGTGTCTCTCTATTTTGAAGATTGTCAGTTGTTATCATTTGCAAATGTGTTCTCTGGGTTATCTTTTCCTCCTATCTATGGTTTCCTTTTGTGTGCAAAAAGTTTTAATTAGGTCTCATTTGTTTTTGTTATTCGAGGATATAGATCCAAAATATATTGCTGATTTATGTCAAAGAAATATCCTGCCTATATTTCTCTCTGAGAGTTTTATAGTATCTGGTCTTACATTTAGGTCTTTAATCTATTTTGAGTTGGTATTTCTATATGGTGTTAAGAATGTTCTGATTTTGTTCTTCTACATGTAGCTGTCCAGTTTCCCAGCACCACATATTGAAGAGACTGCCTTTTTTCCATTTCTGTTTCTTTACCAGTACCATACTGTTTTGATGACTGTAGCTTTGTAGTATAGTCTCAAGTCAGGGAACCTGATTCCTCTAGCTCTGTTTTTGTTTCTTATGATGGCTTTGGCTTACTTGGGGGGGGGTCTTATGTGTTTCCATACAGGTTTTTAAAGCTTTTGTTCTAGTTTTGTGGAAAAGTGCCATTGGTAATTTGATAGGGATTGCATTGAATCTGTAGATTGTCTTGAGCAGTATGGTCATTAAAAAAAAATATTTTTAAAAACATTTGTTTATTTGGCTGTGTTAGGTCTTAGTTGGGCTCGTGCAGTGAGTAGGCTTAGTTGTCCTGTGGCATGCAGGATCTTAAGTCCCCAACCAGGGACTGAACCTGTGTCCCCTGGCACTGCAAGGTGAAGGCTTAACCACTAGACCACCAGGGAAGCCCCTTTATATAAACTTCTCATGCAAGGTAATGAAGCCATGCTCTAGTCAGTCAAGTCAGTTCAGTTGCTCAGTCGTGTCCAACTCTTTGCGACCCCATGAATTGCAGCACACAAGGCCTCCCTGTCCATCACCAACTCCTGGAGTTTACCCAAACTTATGTCCGTTGAGTCAGTGATGCCATCCAGCCATCTCATCCTCTGTCATCCCCTTCTCCTCCTGTCCCCAATCCCTCCCAGCATCAGAGTCTTTTCCAATGAGTCAACTCTTCGCATGAGGTGGCCAAAGTATCAGAGTTTCAGCTTCAGCATCAGTCCTTCCAATGAACACCCAGGGCTGATCTCCTTTGGGATGGACTGGTTGGATCCTCTTGCAGTTCAAGGGACTCTCAAGAGTCTTCTCCAACACCACAGTT
>NW_011494808.1:3412755-3412966 GCF_000754665.1 Bison bison bison
GCCACCCGGGGGAGGGCCCATGCCTGCTCCCACGGACTCAGAGGTGGGAAGCCCTGGCCCAAGCTCGTCCCTCTCCATCTTCACAGCCACCGGGGGAGGGCCCATGCCTGCTCCCACGGACTCAGAGGTGGGAAGCCCTGGGCCAAGCTCGTCCCTCTCCATCTTCACAGCCACCCGGGGGAGGGCCCATGCCTGCTCCCACGGACTCAGA
>NW_011494808.1:3413066-3417031 GCF_000754665.1 Bison bison bison
AGGTTGGTCATAACTTTCCTTCCAAGGAGTAAGTGTCTTTTAATTTCATGGCTGCAATCAACATCTGCAGTGATTTTGGAGCCCCCCAAAATAAAGTCTGACATTATTTCCACTGTTTCCCTATCTATTTCCCATGAAGTGATGGGACCAGATGCCATGATCTTAGTTTTCTGAATGTTGAGCTTTAAGCCAACTTTTTCACTCTCTAGAGGGGTGACCAAAACTGGTGACTGACAAGTTCCTGAGCTTCTCTCACAGGACTCCAGTGAAGGGAACAGGTTAAAACTGCTCCACCTGCAGCCTGTTTTCACTCAACAAGCTCAGTTTGGTTATCTGTTTTCTGTTCTTCCTCTTTAAATGCACAGCCTCCTGGCCTCTTGCAGCCCGGGAGCCTGGAGTTAGCTCCTGCCCAGCACAAGGTGGCTAAGCGTGGTTGGGATCCCCAACCCTGAAGGTGGGGCCGTGTGGGGTTCCTGTGAATGGCCTGCTATCAGAAGCCTCCACCCTCAGATCACGTTCGGGGCCTCTGGTGTGAATGTGCCGAGGCAGGAGCCCAGGTACCCCTGCACAGAAGAGCCATCACTTCATCTGTCCCTGTGCCTGCGGCCACCCTGCTCACACTACACGTGCCCCTCACCCTCGGCGGGCGGCTCTGAGACTTGTTCTCCTGCCTCACTTGGCTGCAAACCGCTGCACCTCAGCATCTGGCTTGCTGCACGTGCAGGCAATGGACCCGCTTCGCCAGCAGTGACTGAACTTCTTAGCTCTTTCATTCTTCAGGCTCCTGAGAAACAACTGTTCATGTGATGCTTACCTAAGGTATTTCAGAAACAGTGACAGACACCAGCCTGACACCCATGCTGGACTCAGAGGTGGGAAGCCCTGGGCCAAGCTCGTCCCTCTCCATCTTCACAGCCACCCGGGGGAGGGCCCATGCCTGCTCCCACGGACTCAGAGGTGGGAAGCCCTGGCCCAAGCTCGTCCCTCTCCATCTTCACAGCCACCCGGGGGAAGGGCCCATGCCTGCTCCCATGACACGCCTGAGGCAGAGGCAGGAGCTTGTCCCTGGTATCGGAAAGGAGGGGCCAGCTGGAGCTGGGCTGGTGGGTGGCTACAGGGCCGGGGACACGTCCTCCACACCCTTCCCGGACCTCTGGGCAGGACCCACCCTGGCCCCCACAGCACCTTCAGTGGAAGCTCATTCTCGTTCATTCTGGCATGAAGGTTTTCAATATTAAAACTTGCTGAAGGAAAAGGTCTAGGTGTTGATACCTAATAGTCACCAAAGCCTAACTATGCTAAAGAAAATCTTGAGGTCGTGGAAGCAAACGTCTTTCTAAATAAAGGACACTCTCGTTCGTACACTTAAAAGAATTAAAAAGTAAAAACAAAAAACACCCCAATTTATTTACAAAACAAGTTCTTTTGTTTTACAAAAATTACCCCAAAAAGTGACAAAAATAGAAACAGCTTCTCAGACTCTTGGGAACTGCTTCTAAGTGACGGAGGAGTCAGACCTGGAGGCTCCCTTCCGGGAGGGCCCTCAGGCCAGGGTCTGGAGCAGCAGGATCTTCTCGTTGACGCAGAACCTGTGCAGCACCAGCATCAGGCTCTCCCCGCAGCGGGACACCTGTCGCTCCATGGCCAGGCGGAAGTCCTCCTTCACGCCCTTGGTGATGCCCCGGGTGACCGTGTGGTGCCTGGCGGGGCGGCGACAGGGAGACAAACGGGCGGTTGGTTAGCACAGCCGCACAGGTCCGCGGTCCCCGGGCAGGAGAACGGCCTGCCTCAAACTAGCGGAGAGCTTTGGAAAGAAAAACACCCTGACCAAACAGCCCCCCGCCTGGTGCTTCTTGGAAAGACTCAGAACCGGAGTGTCACCTTCCCCACTCGGGACAAGGCTGTTCTACATGCCTGAGCAGTTCCAGCCAGATGCCGGCTGCCTGCCTCTGGCTCCCGCAGCTCTGACGCTGGGCTCCCCCGACTCGCACACAGTTCAGTGACGCGGGGCTCACTGCTCAGGCCACATGGCTCTCGGGCCCAGCCAGGCCGGCCTCGGGGGGCAGGTCGCCCGAGTGGGCAGGACTGTGGCCGTGACCCCCGGCTGGGGTCTCTGCACAGCCTGGGTCACCAACACGACTCTGCTCCCCACGATGCCAGGCCTATGTGCGGGAAGTGGGCACAGCTGGGGTCCTGAGATGCGGGTCTGGCACGGACACGGGAGCAGAGTCCCTGGAGGAGAGCCTCCTCGAGGTCTGGGGGGGCCCGGGAGCCCCTGGTCGGGGAAGCAAAGGCGGGTTGCTCAGGGTGCCCTGGAGGGTGTGCCTCAGAGAAGGGGGTCACAGAGGGAACCCCGGACACCAACATGAAGAAAGGAAAAGAAACACCTAGCAAAGTTCAGTGGGTTCAAGTCAGAGGAAAGGAGTTGTAACCAGCTGCTCGGTGATGGGGTGGATTCAGACCAACACAAGGCACCTCCATCCCCAGCCCTCTGCCTAACTCCCCTCAGACAGGCACAGGGATGTAAAACTAGACTGTGAGGGTACTGGCCAAAATTAAAAGGTTTGAGACCACTTTTAAAAATGTTTGTTTTTAAAACCTGAATCATATCAAGTAAGAACAACAGAAGTGGAAAGTTGCAGGGTAACAGAAGGGGAAATAAACCCAGGCGTGGTTAGACGAGCGCTGTACTACCGGCCACTCCACGTGCCCGTGGGCGGCTTACAGAACTACGCAGCGTTCGCCAGCACAGCCACAGACAAAACTCGGGTCTCCGTGGACACTTCTAGCCGGGTCCGGCTGCTGACCTCGGCAGAGAGGACACAGGGTCAGTGAGCCCCACTGGGGGCACAAGCAGCCCCTCTGTGCTGCCCTGAGATACGGCTCTTGGGGACCCAGCCTGCAGCCCCACATGAGAGCCCACCCTGTGACCCAGTGAAAGACACTGGTGTTGGCAGACCCTGAGTGAAGGGCATGGGAGCCTCCAACCAGAGGCGCCCCTTCATGCTGGTAATCACAAAACGCCATGTCCCGCTGGGCATGGGCCCAAGGCCAGACCGTTTCCACACATGAAGAGCAGTGCAACTCAATTATATTTCTATCAGAGTTTCTATTGCTCTGGTAAGTTTGGATGAAGAAGAGAATGAATTAGCTTCTGTGGTTTAAGACCAGGATAAACCAGTTAATAAACGTGGTGTCCTGCCTACCAGTTATTTTCAATTCAGAAAGGTGAGGTCAGTGTCACGAAAATAACTCTGCTAAAGCCAGCTCATTGAGGCTGAACCCTCAACCCTGGGCACGAATTTGGAAATCCCAGGATAAAAATTCACTTCTGAGTTTTGCTATCCTTAAACATTTATCACCAAATGCCTTATGTTTTATGAAAAGAGAATCGTAGTTCAGTGCCTGATCTGATGTGTGCTTAATCTGACACACTTTCATATAATGTTCACTTATTTCCAGATCCATAATGATTTTTAAATTGAACACAAAAACACTGGCAACTTATGGAAAAAAATAAGAAATGTTAACAATATTACAACCAGATGGCTTGCCAAGGAATGCGGAACAAATTAAAAAATTAAATAAAGCATGAAAAAGGGCACCGAGGAACGAAGAGCTGAAAACCATGGGCGGTAAGACATGTCAACGAACAGCACACTATGAGCAGGCGTGTCCGCGCGGTACCTGTCGGCAGTCTGTATGCTGGGCTGAAGCACAGGGAAGAATTCCTGCTGCAGTAGCCCCATGGGAGGGCTAGAAGGCCTTTAAAAAACAGCAAACAGCGGCATTCAAACACCCACACCGACTCAGCCTGCACTTAAAAAACAACACTCCAGAGAAAACGCATGAGACGGGGGGCCGGCAGCCCTGGGCCCCGCGTGGCGGCTTCGGGAGGACGGGGCCCCCCGGCTGCACGTGCGCCCAGGCCCCGGCTCAGCCCGCTGAGATCCGGTGTAGAAGGG
>NW_011494808.1:3417239-3420800 GCF_000754665.1 Bison bison bison
AAGGGGCGCCGGGGAAGAGGCTGGTGCGGTGCCCCGGGACGGCCACGGAGGGGCAGGGCCCCACGCCTGTCGTGACCACACCAGTCCCACAGAGCAATCTGGCGACGTTTCTGAACCATCGCTGATGGGACTGAAGCCCCACGTGGAAGAGGCCCTTCTGAGAAGACTGATAGGACTGGCGTGTTTTTGGTAAAGGCTGTTTAAAGTTCACAAGGTAGTGAGAAAAGGAACAGGAAGGGGGATGACGCGAGTCTGGGCCGCAGCTTCGTGGGGTGCTGTGACAATCGCACGTTGGCCGGGGTCACCTCTGAGAGCACGGGCCCGCGCCCAGCTCAGGGCACCCGCAGGGACGGAGCGTCTGGGTCGCTCAGCCGAGCGCCTCCAGGGCACGGCCAGCATCTGCGGGGAAGCATTTCTCTCCTTCAGATATGAGAGGGCAACCCGCAGAGCGCAGACCCAAGCTGGTCCCTCCTGCCGTCAGGCCCCGGCGCCCCGGCACTCGCCCCACACCAGGATGGACAGGTGGCCTCGCCCAGGCCTGGGCTGGCCTGGAGGGGCTGGCCTCTGCTCCCCACATCTCCACACTCAGCTGCAGGTCTGTAACGGCTGCGGGTAATTTGTTTGTGAACCAAAAGGAAAAGGAATGGGATAGTTTTACTCAAGATTCTAACTGTACCTCAACTGGCTCAGGTGGCCCGCTTCTCTGCAGGAGTTTCTCATCAGAAATTTGTCAGGCAGGTTTCAGGCAAACTCTGAGACTCACACAGTCAGCTCACTAAGCAGGAGCCCCTGTGCCTGCTTCCAGACTGACGGAGGAGCAGGTTTCCTAGGAAGCTGAGTGGTCTTCTACTGGGCATATGGCGTTAGAAGAGACTAAAGGTTATACTAACCGTGGGTGGGGAGGGGGGGCACAATTAATCCTCAAAAGCCTAGAAATGCCTGCTGTGTCTCTGCCTCGCCCTGAACACCCCACAGTCAGTCACGCTGGCTGTCCAACAGCCCCGGCCTTCACCCTTGTCCGAGAGCTGGTCTGCACATCCCCGTGTCTTGAGCAGCTCAATAAAACTGGCTGAAGAAGGAAGGGTCAGTCTTGATTGTCTGACAACCCCATCTGTCACCTTCCCCAGCTGAGCATCAGCTTAGTGGTGGGAGGATTGTTAAACTTAGGTGTAACCTTAACCAAATGGAGTTGATCCAGCTGAGGCTGTCTCTCTATTATGACAGTTTGTATGGTGTGCGTTCATGGGAATTAAAGGAAAAGTTATTCAAAGTTATGTTTGTGAATCCAGCCTCAAAACCGGGCAGCCACAACACAAAACGGCTTACCTAGGTTCCCATGTCAAAAAGCCATCTTTGTTCTCAAACACCGTTAAGAATATTTTGAACCAGGCAGTTATCTTCCCCAGGTTCGAGGGAAGCTAACGGAGCAGGAAGATAAGCGTGCCTGGCGCACTTGCCTAAGCCAGCTAATGTGTACAGGTCTTCTGTCTGCATGTTAAATCTTCAGAATATTTAGCAACATCTGCAAGATGAAGGAGAAGCACACCCCCTCGCCGTATATTCCCATTCCTGACAGGACGCCATGTGGGCTGTGCCCGACCCTGAGGTTTAGGGAATCCAGAAGGAATGCCTCTCACTTCCCTCTCCTGACATTTCTAACACCCTCCATGGATGGAACAAGATGCAAATTCCTGCTTTCAACCGGAAACTTGTCCCTCTCACGAGGCAGGAAAAGGAGCTGGTCCGAGCCTCAACAGCACTGGGCTCTCCCTCGGGTCTCCATCTCCTGCAGAGACAGTGACCCTGCCTTGCACACGAGGACCGTGCAGGACGCGGAGGGGGACCACACGTCACACCATGCGTGGCCGTCCACAGCAGGGAGGATGCACTGTCCACACCGCGATGAGGACTGGAGGGCAGAAGCGGGGGTCATGAGCTATTTAAAAATCATAAATGGTCACTGACTTCATCCAGGTGTAGGGGGGCTTGGCCAGACCAAGCCCCAGCCTCGCTGCAGAGGCTGGGGGGGGGGGCCACCTGATGTGAGCAGGCGGCTCGCTGGGGAGGGCCTGAAAGTGCAGTGTGTAAATCAGGTCTGCAGGTTTTTCCTAATCCAGCACAGCTGTGATGAAGCATGGCTTTTCTTAATGAAAAGTGTTCTAATCAGAAATTATAGGATCAGTCTGTATGTTTTAGAAAGGAAAAAGGTTCTGTGAATGAGACTTTCGTCTGGTGAAAAAAGTATCAAAAGTGACAGAACTACCCCAATTTAAACACGCTTCCATCAGAAATGTAGTTAAGGGAAGGCCAAGTTCAAAAGGATCCCTGGAGTCAAACCTTCTTAAAAATACAGTTTGGATTCCTTCCTACTAAATGTCTGAAAGCTACAGATATTTACAAACATTTCCGACACGCACAGAGAGCGGGAGATGGGGGGGCTTACTTGATCAGCATTCCTTGATTGGGCAGCAGTTCCAGATGGATCTTCCCACCTTCCTGAGTTCTCAGGTAGGCGAACTCCTCCAGCATGTCGATATCTGAGGCCAGAGTCAGGGAACCACATGTGGGAGCCAGGAGCCCTGCTCTCTCGGAGGCGGACACGAGCTTGCAGCTCCTGGGTAACACCCGCGGCCACCCTACCAGCAACCCGGGCCTGCCTGAGTCCAAACCAACGATTCCTACGCCAACCAAACTCCTTCCCAAAGAGAATTACGGTTTTCATATGGGTGGTTAAACGGCCTGCATGGTCGTGAAAGCAACACCTTTGGCTTTCCTAATAAGAAATGAAAAAAAAAAGGGAGGGGGTGGTAGGGGTATTATTTCCACCCCTCTACCTCTACCCAAAGGTTAAGAAACACTGCTGTAGGCATCTCGCAAATGAAAACTAGCAGGTAAGAGAAGCAAGTGTGAGCACCAGACCTTGGATTCTAAGGTGGCTTCTCCCTGTTCAGCAGTACCAAGTCCAACGCTCCCCGTCATGAAAGCAGGTGCCGGTGGGGCAGCATCTCTGGTGGGTGCTCAGCACACCTGTGACACCTGCTGCTGTGACCACGGACCCGGGGCCCCTTCCCAGACGGAGCCCAGTGAACGACTACGTCCCGCGGCCCATCCGCCACCGGGGCCCTTCAGCATCCCGGGCACCTTCCAACAAGTCGCTCCAAGTGGGAAAGGGACCGGGGCTGCTGACATTCCTGGCTCCTCTCTGAGGTCTCTCCTTTCACAAGACTGACAGCCACGACCCCATCTCAGAGCTCCACTCCTCCTTTCTCCCCACATCACTGACACCACTATCTCTCCCCCAAAGGGTTCACTCATTTTTGTCCCAGCAGTTTCTTCTGCTCAGACAGAGCAAAGGATACTTGTGACGTAATTGAAGAAGTTCTCGTACTGGAAGTTCCCTTGCTGGCAGATCTTGCTGACGGCTTTCAGGAAGAGTGCCTCCCCACGCGGCCACTCGTGCTGCAGAAGGACGATGGCGTGGCCCAGCGCCATGTCGTCCCTGCTGTCGGTGAAGGCTCTCAGCTGCGGACACGGGGCGGGGGCGTGGGTCACAGGGTGACC
>NW_011494808.1:3420900-3431374 GCF_000754665.1 Bison bison bison
GTGGAGGGCGGGCCAGAGGCGCCCTTGGAGAGAAGTCTGAGGACACCCGAGGACGAGGACGAGGACGGGGCAGGCGGGGAGGAGGCAGGAACGTGAAGTGAGAAATCGTCACAGGGCTTCCTGGTCAGGATCGGCACCCTGCCTAAAATCACTCCAAGCTGCTGCTGCCGCCCAGTACAGACCAAGAGCAGGGCTGGGGACTGGCGTTCCGAGGCGGAGCCGCCCGCTCAGGGGCCGTGGGGGTTCAGCCTGTCCGCCCTAGCCGCCCCAGCCCTGCGTTCCGTCAACCGTCCTGAGGCGCTGCAGCTCTGGGGGCCTCACTCTAGGATGATAAACTCACAGCCCTCTCTGAGCCCAAGAGCACCTCTGCTCCATTCTGCGGCACCTAGTACATCCTGACTCGCAGGCTAACTCATAAAACACTGGACATCACGACAGGCGAGGCTACGTGCGTGTCTGCCTCACTGGTACCTGGACTAATAGGTAACATTGCGTCTCAAGGACGGAGGTTATTGCCTACTCTTCTCTGCCTAATGCAGCTGACATTTGATAAATATTTGTTTATTCCTCCCACTGCTTCCCTTGCTATACCAACATGCTCTCAAAAGACTAAACTAACGTGTGCTCAAGGCTCTCAACTTGAGTCACTCCAGGTCTTCAGAACAATCCTCTGAATTAAATTCCTTTCATGCTAATCATGAAACAGTGGAAGCACTGACAGACTTTAGTTTCTTGGGCTCCAAAATCACTGCAGATGGTGACTGCAGCCATGAAATTAAAAGATGCTTGCTCCTTAGAAGAAAAACCATGACAAACGTAGATAGTGTATTAAAAAGCAGAGACATCACTTTGCCATCTAAGGTCTGAAGAGTCAAAGCCGTGGTTTTTCTAGCAGTCATGTACGGACATGAGAGTTGGACCATAAAGAAAGCTGAGTGCTGAAGAACTGATGCTTTAGGACTGAGAGTCCCCTGAACTGCAAGGAGATCACAGCAATCAATCCTAGAAATCAACTGTGAATCTTCACTGGAAGGGACTGATGCTGAAGCTCCAATACTTTGGCCACGTGATGCAAAGACCCAAATGACTGGAAAAGACCCTGATGCTGGCAAAAGGAGAGGGCAAAAGGAGAAGGGGCGGAGAGAATGAGATGGTTGGATGGCATCAACGACTCAATGGCGTAAGTCTGAGCAAACTTTGGGAGACAGTGGAGGACAGAGGGGCCTAGCTACTGCAGTCCATGGGGTGGCAAAGAGTCAGCCTGAGTGACTGAAGAGTAACAGTAACGAGCTGATCAACGTGAAGCTTACCTTAAAACAAGCCAACATCAAGTGCAGACAGTAGGGCATGATGGCCTTGCTGGTACACGGCAGGAGCTTCAGATCCGAACCTAAGAGAAGCCCGAGGCAGGCAAAGAAGAGAGCTTAGAGGGGCAAATGATTGAGGTGCTTTCCTTAAAACAAAAAGGGTAAGCCCCAGTCACACGGTCTCAAACACAGTTAAACCACAATTACATTTAGTGAAGGTAAAAATTGGTTTTTGAATCGTCTCTGGATTTCATGTCTCAATCTCAATTTCTAAAATTGCTTAAATACCTTTTATTATGAAACCTTTGAAATGTACAGAAAATGACAAGACAATATCACAAACACCAGTGTGCTTTATCACTCAAGTTTTATAAAATGTTGACACTGGGTTTAATTTTTAGATTTTCATACACAGCATCACAAATCCGGTCTGCCTTCTGTGAGCCCCTTCTGATCCCTGCCTCCCTCCCTGGAAAGAAAGTGAAAGTCGTGCAGTCATGTCGGACTCTTTGTGACCCCATGGACTGTGTCCATGGCATTCTCCAGACCAGAATACTTGAGTGGGTAGCCTGTCCCTTCTCCAGGGGATCTTCCCAACCCAGGAATTGAACCGGGGTCTCCTGCACTGCAGGCGGATCCTTTACCAACTGAGCTATGAGGGAAGCCCTGGAGGTAAGGGCCATGCTGAATGAGGGGCTCAGCATTCCTACATACACTGCGCACTTGTCGGGCAAGAATTGTATCCGTACACCTGAGAGGAACGTTCCTCGTGTTTCCAGTCTGCGGTGTAAATGGTGTCTCAGCCTGCACATCCCTCCGCTGATCGTGTGCAGTGCGACACCTGTGACTCCAGCTTGCTGGTTTTCCATGTTACATAATGTTCTATTGGTAACACAGACCACCACTGATTTATCTATTCTTTTCCGTTTAACCCTGGGGTTTCCCATTTTTCACCATTACAAACAGTGCTGAAATAAACATTCTGATATATTTCTTCATACTTGTAGAGAGCAGTGGCTATTTTTCACACCAAGATTTTAGTCCTTTCCTTTATGGTGTGTGCTCCTTATATCCTAAATCCTTCTCTACTCCAAGGGCAAGCAACAGCAAAGAACAGAGACACTGCCTTCGTGTGGCTCCTATGCACACGCACTCACACATGTGCACACCGCTGGCCCTGGACCAGCACAAGTTTGAACTGCACGGGACCACTTGTGTGTGGACTTTTCAGTAGACAGTACCGGTGTTTTCACTTTACAGATCTCTAGATGAACTAACTGCGGGATTACAGATCACAGCGTGTGCAATCAAAAGAACTAGGGTTTGAGCCCTGATTCTGCCCAAACTGTTGCAGCTTCCTGCCTGTGGGTAAGTCATTTGTCAATTCTGGGTGCTGAGGGAGAGAGAGAAAAGTACCTGGATTTTTGACTACTGGGGGCAGCAGGAGGAGAGAGGGGATCAGAGCCCTTGGGTTAACTCCTGCATTGTTCAAGGGTCAACTGTATACCTAAAACAAAAGGTTAGTGAAGTAAAATTTATCCATTTTACTGGAGGTGCATTCATTTTAGTAATATATTTACAGTCTATCTCACTAAAAAAGAAAATTTTTAGTTGAAAATCCACGACCCAGGAGGTGAGGGCCCACGTTTGGAAATCACTGATAGGTCTGCATCCAGAAGGGGCACATAGCCAGGCAGTGAGATGTGACCTGGTCTGCTAAGCTGGTCTCAGACATGGCCAGGCAGTGAGATGTGACCTGGTCTGCTAAGCTGGTCTCAGACACAGCCAGGCAGTGAGATGTGACCTGGTCTGCTAAGCTGGTCTCAGACATGGCCAGGCAGTGAGATGTGACCTGGTCTGCTAAGCTGGTCTCAGACACAGCCAGGCAGTGAGATGTGACCTGGTCTGCTAAGCTGGTCTCAGACATGGCCAGGCAGTGAGATGTGACCTGGTCTGCTAAGCTGGTCTCAGACACAGCCAGGCAGTGAGATGTGACCTGGTCTGCTAAGCTGGTCTCAGACATGGCCAGGCAGTGAGATGTGACCTGGTCTGCTAAGCTGGTCTCAGACACAGCCAGGCAGTGAGATGTGACCTGGTCTGCTAAGCTGGTCTCAGACATGGCCAGGCAGTGAGATGTGACCTGGTCTGTGAAGCTGGTCTCAGACATAGCCAGGCAGTGAGATGTGACCTGGTCTGCTAAGCTGGTCTCAGACATAGCCAGGCAGTGAGATGTGACCTGGTCTGCTAAGCTGGTCTCAGACACAGCCAGGGAGTGAGATGTGTGACCTGGTCTGCTAAGCTGGTCTACAAACCGACCGCATGAATCTATGTGCCTTCCAGAAGCACATGGGTGATGTGGATCTTCACGTCCTGATGGTCAGCACAGCCACCCTTTACTCTCCACATCCTGATGTAAAATGACAGCCTATTGTTTTACCCTGAATTTCCTGTACTAATGGTAGTAGTAGTTCTGGGCGACATTTCATTGAATTTATCTCTAAGTATTTTATGGGTTTTGACGTTATTTGATCTAGAGAGTCCTTAGGCTTTGCTACATGGCCAAATATGTAGCTGTGGATAAAGACGGTTCCTTTCTGACCTTCCTTTTTCTTGCCTATCGTGCTGGCGAGAATCCCAGGATGCTGCACTGAGCAGCTGGGGGCAGACACCAGCACCGCGGCTGGTCCTGGGGAAAGCACTCAGTATTTCATAGCTAAGAATGATGTTGGGGACGTTTTCCTCCTTTTTCTAGTTTACTGAGTTGTTTATTTGTTTTTAATTGTGAATGATAAATGCAGACGTAATTAAATTCTGTCTGCATCTATTAAGACAATCTTATGATTTTTCTCCTTTAATCTGCAAATGTGATGATCTGTGCTGATTGGCTTTCCTGGGTTAAACCGCCTCTGCATTCACTCAGCTGTTATGTCTTATCTTTCTTATAAACGGCTGTATTTGCTCATATTTTGTTAAGAATTTTGGCATCTATGATTGTGACAGACCCTGGCCTTTAATGTTCTTCTCTTGTGATGCTCCTGTTTGGTTGTGCTGTCAGGGTTAATGCTGGTCTTAAAAACTGAAGGGTTAAGTGTTCTCTCTTCCTCTATTTTCTCAAAAACTACTTACAGGATTGAAGTTATTTCTTCCTAAATGCTTGACAGGATTCACAGTGAAGCCAACTGGACCTGGAATTTTCTTTGTGGGAAAGTTTCTGATGACAAATTTGATAGATATAAAAATGTTCTGATTTTCTATTTCATCTTGTGTCCATTCTGGTAAGCTGTGTTTTTGAAGGACTTTTTCCATTTCATCTAAATTGCTGAATTTATTGGCATAAAGTTATTTACAACCTATGCTCTTACTGCCCTGATTTCAGCAGGATCCGGGGTGATGTTCCTTCCCTCTTCCATCCCTGATACTGGTCATTTGCAATCACTGTCATTCTGGTCAGTCTTGTTAGGGGTTCATCCATTTCATTAACTTTTGGCTTTATTAGTTTCCTTCCGTTTGTTTCTATTTCACTGATCTCTGGTCTTGTCTTTCTCACTCCCTGTTTTCTACTGGGCTTGGGTTTGACGGCGCATCTTTTTCCACCTCTAAGACGGAACTGAGATCCGGACAGTGGGGCCCTTTTCCTTTCTTGTGAAGCATCACAGCTCAACTTATGTAATTTTTCAACAAATGAGCAATTTGGAGTGAAGCTCAAAGCAGCCTGAGATACGCTGAGCGATCCTTCTCCACTAATCATGACAAAGTTTCCTGGAATTGGTAAAGATTGGAAAAGGAGCTCTCTGATATTCTTTGAAGAGAGCACATTCAGGAAAGGAAGAGAATATCGGAAGGAGGACAGACGCACAGCTGCTTGTGAACCCAGAGCCCAGAGCAGCCTGGAGAGCACTCTGCTTCTTACACATCTTGCCAACTCTGCAGACCTCAGGGTGTCACCTTGTCAGGAACTGCAGGAACTATTTAAAAAAAAAAAACTCCCAGTGGTGGGTTCTAAAGCTATTTCTAGAAAATAAAACTAGGATTTGCCACTGTACCTTTTCTAAACTTGGGCTTTATTTTGGAGGGCTCCTCCTGGGACTTGCCTCCATCCTGGATGGGAAGGACCATGTAGCACATCAAATCAAGGACCTTCTCACACGTCATCTGAAGAAGATGAGACCAAAAGGAAGTAACTGTGAGTTTCTGATGGAAAGCATGCCTCTGTAACTACAGTCTCTGCAGCACACAGCGGGCCACCTGAGCACAGAGGCTGGGGAGCAGTGGTCACTGCTGCTTGCCTGACAGTGAACACGGAAAAATAACTCAGATTAAATCCATGCACTAGACCTTTCAGGGAACACGGACCCACTGTCTGCTGTTAAACAACAAAAGAACAAAACTTAAAAACTAATTGAGTATTAACTGAACTACTAAAGCGTTTGACAGCACTATGGAGTCTAAAAGAAGTACAGCCCTGTCTTAAAGACATTTACTAACTCACTGCGTAGAGAAATGAACAGAACGGGACAGGCGGTAAAGGAGCACAATTTAAAATGAAGCAGAAACACACACAGGGTAATAAACCAGCAGGAGGAGTTTTAGGCTGGACGGTTATCCTGATGTAAGCCTTAAAGCCGGGAGGGTTTGATATGTAGAAAAGAGAAGGAAGGGTTTTCAGAGGAGAGAAAGATGCGGGGACGGCTATGCACTGGCCTTGGAGAGTCACCTAAGGGCGTGGTTTAGAAGACGGGTGTGAAACCGGACAGATGACGCACTAGTGGAGGAGAGGCGGCCCCCACGCCCCACTGAACAGGTGGTCTCGACTCACAGGGAGCGGGGCGTCACCCTCGGTCCCCCCATCAAACTCCAGGAGTGACAGGGTCGCGGAGGGAGCATTTCCTGTGTGTCAGGCACAACCCTCCTATTACCTTCATTTTACAGACGAGGACGTGCAATCTTAAATCCCTGCTTCCCAGCCTTTTTTGTATCTTGGCAAGTCCAGAAAATACTTGTAAGGCTGCTCAGAGCTGAAAGCAGATGACCCCGAGGCTCAGCTGCTCAAGCCCTAGCTAACACCTGGGCTGAGGGGCTGGCATTCCAGCACGTCCAGAACCACCCATGGCCACAGGGTCCTGAGGCTCCAGCTTCGAGAGGTGGGCATCTGGGCAGTTAAAAACTTAAAACTCTGGAGGTAGACAGAGAGCCGGTTAAGCAGTGGGGCCAAGAGTGAACTCAGAATCAAATGCCACCGTTCCTCAATACCCATCTCTTGACTTCAGGTGCGCGATGGAAAGTAGGAAATTAAATAAGATAGAAACGCGATGGAAAGTAGGAAATTAAATAAGATAGAAACGCGATGGAAAGTAGGAAATTAAATAAAATAGGATCACTATTCTTTTTCCCCAGCAGATCAGGTAATAAAACCTAGGCAGAAAGAGCAAGTTTCAAGTAAATATGCATGGAATTAAAAAGCCACTCTGGGAAAGAGAGGAAGGCCCAGGGTCGCCGAGGGCAGCCCAGGAGGGTCCCCACACCCGCCGGGCACCCAGGACTCACTTTGTAGTCCCCTAGAGCGAAGTGGCAGGTGGCCAGTTGGATGAGTGCCCTCTGATGCTCCAAGGTGCCCTGCCCCGAGATCTGTGGCTGAGGAAGTGATCCCTGGAGAGCTGCCAAGTGGTGCAAGCTGGCGATGGCCTTCTTATATTGACCCTGAGAAAGTCACAACAGCAAGAGAAACACAGCCATCAGAAAAACAAGTTCCTTTTTGCTCTTAGATTCCATGTGCCTTCATAAGCTGTCCTGAGAAAGTACTCTTTTATGATATGCATCTTTGCAAACGATCTTTACATCCTTTTAAGATCAATACAAAGTAAAATAAATAAATGAATAAGAACAAGTAAATGAATACTACTAATAATAAAACCTTCCAGAGCCACTAGCAAGCGACTCCAAATCAGGTACTTCTGCTGAACCAAGTGAGAAGGGGAAGGAGACTCAGCAACAGGATCAAACCCACTTAGTTAAAGCCAGTGACGATCTGTATGGAGGTACCTTATAAACACAAAGATTTTTCTTTCTGGTCTTAATTCTTGAGAGGAAATAAAATAACACAAGCTCTCTGATTAAAGTACATTTTTGATATGCCGTTTCTTTATAAATTGGAGAAGGAAATGGCAACCCACTCCAGTACCCTAGCCTAGAAAATCCCATGGATAGAGGAGCCTGGTTGGCTACAGTCCAAGGGGTCGCAAAGAGTCGGACATGACTAAGAGACTTCACTTTCTTTCTTTCCTTATAAATATTTGACTATTTCTCCTCCATGAAGGCTGGAGGCAGCAACCGGCCCATTTTCACAACGGAGGCCCGAAGCCCCTCTGTCTTGGGACTGAGTCCTCTGTCTCCTCCGGGCAGGTCCTGCTCCAGGACAGCAGAGCTGGGCGGCAGGCTCCACCAGAGCAGAGGGGGCTGAGCAGGGCCTGTCTTTCATTGAAAAGTAAACTCTGACGTCTACAGACAGGTGTGACCGGACACGCCACACGTGACAGGAGACGCAGGCCTGTCGCTGGGAGCTGTTCTGAGATGACAGTGGAGCACAGTCCCCGCCAGGGAAGACAGGATGCTTGTCTTCAGAGCGGGAGGGAACACACACTCCTTCACGCTGAAGATGCGCTCAGGAGATCACAGTCTTGTCTGCACACAGGCACTTATAAACCCACGTTACCTGATAGATGATCATATCGTTGAGGAAGATTCTCAGCCAGAGCCAAGTATCCGTCTTCCAAGCCAAACAAATTCTCGTAAATTCTGAGCAAGAATTCAAAGACAAATTTATCAAAGATATGTAACATCATACCCATCAAGAGAACAACAGTCCGAGAGACAAATTATCAAGACATGGATGTAACTTTAGACTTTGATTCCTAAAACACTGGTCTGAACTTATTTTTTTTTTAATTTATTTTGGTCTGGAGTTTTAATCAGAGGGTAAAGTTAGGGCAGAATCACAGTGACAGTGCCGGTCGCTCAGTCGTGTCCGACTCTGTGCCCCCATGCACTGCAGCCCGCCAGGCTCCTTTGTCCATGGGATTCTCCAGGTAAGAACAGTGGAGTAGGTAGCCATTCCCTTCTCCAGAGGATCTTCCTGACCCAGGGATGGAACCTGGGTTTCCTGCATCTCCTGCATTGGCAGGTGGATTCTTTAACAACTGAGAAAGAATACTTACCAGTAATACGTAAGAAATATTATTAGGCACTGACACTCACTAAGTACATATCATGTGCTAAGAACTGTTCAACGTGCTTTTCACACGTTACTTCGTTTATCTTTTAAGCTACTTTGCTTTCACCTAGTTAAAATAATCAACACATGACACTAAGAGTTTTATTCATTTTTTAAAAAGCCTACCTATAACTAAAGAAAAAAATCCCCTCCAAAAGTCACAAACCTGTTCACAGCTCTAGATGTGACAAGGTCACAAACCTGTTCACAACTCTAGATGTGACAAGGACAAATTGGGCAACGCGATGTTTTCTAGAAAACACGACGACATGCCAGACAAAGCATCGGGAGAGGCGCATGACAGAAGCAGCCAGGGACCGATGCCCACTGGCCAAAAGGAAGGTCAGGGTCTTGATCCCAAAGCACAGAAAAATATGCTGGTTAGCCAAGTGCCAGTCATTTCTAAGTAACGCTGAAATACAAACTAGTGCAAATATTACACAGAGAAACTCCCTCTTATTTACATCAAAACAGGCTTCCTGCAGGGTTTGCAATTTGAGCTTTTCACGTTCAGGCAATGGAATTAATGCAGACAGAACAGCACTAACTCCTGTAACCTTAGTACGTGTGGCTGGAGGAAGATACAACACAGGGGGATAGAACAACTGAAAGCCCAGAACAAACCCTGCAAGCAAAGAAAAAGTCCAGTAATATAAGTTTTAAAAGGCCAAAAACTCTCCTTGCCACTCCACCCCAACTCTGATTAAAATGATCCTAAGACGTGTGAACTACCATAATCAGTTTACTTAGCCATTAGTGACTTGACATTTCGAGTAGAATAATGAGTCTTTTTTGGTGTGATGATTCCATATAAAAACTGAAATATCCCAACGGGACAAGTACGCCTTACCCTTGTCCAGGAATTCCAGGGAATAGAGCAGCTCCCAGCTCTCTCTGGCCAGCTTGAAGCTCTCCAACACCTCAATCGAGTTAGCAAGTTCTGCCTTGTTGATGACAATGTGACGGTTCCTTCCTTTTGCTGAACAGTCTTCGTCATCTGAACTCTGCTTAGAGAATGTGAAGAACACGATTAAAGTTACAGAAATAGTCACTGCTGCTTCTAAGTCACATCAGTCGTGTCCGACTCTGTGTGACCCCATGGACTGCAGCCCATCAGGCTCCACCGTCCCTGGGATTCTCCAGGCAAGAACACTGGGGTGGGTTGCCATTTCCTTCTCCAGTGCATGAAAGTGAAAAGTGAAAGTGAAGTCGCTCAGTCGTGTCCGACTCTTAGCGACCCCATGGACTGCAGCCTACCAGGCTCCTCCGTCCATGGGATTTTCCAGGCAAGAGTACTGGAGTGGGTTGGAAATAGTCACTATTTGAACATTATTATGTTTATTGCTGATGACAACTCTGATTACTGTATGAATTTTATATCAAAGGATATGATCATGAGTATACTAAAATATTTTGAATTTAACAATTTTAAAACACAATATAATATAAAATAACAGTATTAAAAGATAATATAAAAGTTCATCCTTTCATGCATTCAATTTTTATTTTTAAAATTATGGTTTTCTCATATGATTATCTCAATAGATGCAGAGAAAGCCTTTGACAAAATTCAACATACATTTATGATAAAAACTCTCCAGAAAGCAGGAATAGAAGGAACATACCTCAACATAATAAAAGCTATATATGACAACCCACAGCAAACATTATCCTCAATGGTGAAAAACTGAAAGCATTCCCTCTAAAGTCAGGAACAAGACAAGGGTGCCCACTTTCACCATTACTATTCAACATAGTTTTGGAAGTTTTGGCCACAGCAATCAGAACAGAAAAAGAAATAAAAGGAATCCAAATTGGAAAAGAAGAAGTAAAACTCTCACTGTCTGCAGATGACATGATCCTCTACATAGAAAACCCTAAAGCTCCACCAGAAAATTAC
>NW_011494808.1:3432223-3447462 GCF_000754665.1 Bison bison bison
ATCCCACTGCTGGGCATACACACTGAGGAAACCAGAAGGGAAAGAGACACGTGTACCCCAGTGTTCATCGCAGCACTGTTTATAATAGCCAGGACATGGAAGCAACCTAGATGTCCATCAGCAGATGGATGGATAAGAAAGCAGTGGTACATATACACAATGGAGTATTACTCAGCCATTAAAAAGAATACATTTGAATCAGTTCTAATGAGGTGGATGAAACTGGAGCCTATTATACAGACTGAAGTAAGCCAGAAAGAAAAACACCAATACAGTATACTAACGCATATATATGGAATTTAGAAAGATACTAACAATAACCCTGTGTACGAGACAGCAAAAGAAACACTGATGTATAGAACAGTATTATGGACTCTGTGGGAGAGAGAGAGGGTGGGAAGATTTGGGAGAATGGCATTGAAACATGTATAATATCATATATGAAACGAGTTGTCAGTCCAGGTTCGATACATGGTACTAGATGCTTGGGGCTAGTGCACTGGGACGACCCAGAGGGATGATAGGGGGAAGGAGGAGGGAGGAGGGTTCAGGATGGGGAACACATGTATACCTGTGGTGGATTCATTTTGATATTTGGCAAAACTAATACAATTATGTAAAGTTTAAAAATAAAATAAAATTTAAAAAAAAATTTTTTTTAATAAAATTATGGTTTTCTGATGATAAAATTGTAAGGCTAAATACTAAGGATAAAATACTAAGGTTATGGCAGCTTCAGAGTAAAGCTACAGACTTAGAACTTCTAATAACTTAAAAACATATTAATGCTATAAAAGCCAAAACCTACATTATTATGTTTAGGGATACAGCTTAATTAAGTAGTACCTATTTTATAGTTTACTTTTTTCCAATAGGTGACATTATTTAATTTGCTTCCAAAAAACAGTTTGTTGTGCAGTGGAATAAAAATTAAAGCCTGAGTCTTCTGAGAAATAACTGAGAGAAACTGACTTATTAAAAGTGAGCTTCTGTTCACTGCATATACCTTCTCCAACAGTCACCCAGTGCAAGGCATCTGGCTAGGAGTCCTTTTGTCTGCACTTACTCATTTTATTTAATAGTAAAGATTTGTAACTTGCTTTTCATCTCAAATAATATAATGAATAAAGAAGAGGGCCTCGGGGAAAGGCCACTATTGTAAATGCCACTGAGCATGGTCAGACTTTTTGCTGAAAACAAGTAAAGGTAAAACAGCTCCGCTTAATTTTCCTGAAAATTTCTTGAATCTTTTATTCCACCAAAGTCATTGTTATTAATTCAATGACCCAAATTAAATTCTCCCTGTAGATTTTTACCCCACTGAGATCATTAAAAAATACATAGAAGTAAACATGTCTATGAAACAAACAGACTTGGGCTGTCAGGAGAGAGGCTGGGGGAGGGAAGGACTGGAGTGTGGGACTGACAGATGCGTGTCACATACAGGAGACAGATAACAACAAGGTCCTGCTGTGCAGCACGGGGGACTCTATTCAATATCCTGTGATAAACCATACTAGAAAAGAATCTGAAAAAATATGTGTAACTGAGTCAACGTGCTGTACAGAAGAAATGAATCCAACACTGTAAATCAAATATGCTTCAATAAAAAAAAGTACGTATATTTCAGCTAAATATATCCAATCCTCATTTAAAAAAAAGAACAAAGCTCAGTCAGGCTCACTAAATAGAAAAAAAGAGGACCCAAATAAACAAGAAATGAAGGAGGAGAAATATCAACCAGTATAGCAGAAAGACAAAAAACCTTAAGAACATACCATGAAGACATCCTGTTGGCATGAATACACACCAACAAATTGCACAACCTACAGAAATGGGCGCACATCCAGAAACATACAGCCTGTCAAAGCTGAATCAAGAACAAATGCAATTTGAACAGACTGATCACTAGAAGTGAAATACAATCTGTAAAAAAAAAAAAAAAAAAACAAACTCCCTGCAGACGAAAGTCCAGGACCATATGACTTCACTCTGGAATTCTACCAAACATACAAAAAAGAACTTACACTGATCCTTCTCAAACTCCTCCAAAACACTGAAGAGGAGGGAACACTCCCAAAGTCATTCTAGGAAGCCAGCATTATCCTGATACCAAACCAGAGACACTCCAAAAAAAGACAATTACAAGTCAGTGTCTTTGATGAATACAGATGCAAGATCCTCAACAAAATACAAGCAAACTGAATGCAACAACACATATTAAGGATCATACACCATGACCAAGCTGGATGCATCCCAGGGTCACAGGATGATTCAACATATGCAAATCAATCAACGTAATATACACATAACAAAAGAAAAGACAAAAGCCACATGATCATCTCAACAGATGCAGAAAAAGCATGTGATAAAACTCAACGTCCATTCTTGATGAAAACTCTCACCAAAGTGGATATAGAGGGAACATATCTCAAATGTAATAAAAGTCATTTACAACAAACCCGCAGCCCATATAATATTCAATGGTGAAAAACTGAGAGCTTTCCCACTTAAATTTGGAACAAGACCATTTGCAACATTCTCACCACACCTATTCAACACTGGAAATCCTAACTATAAAAATCAGACAAGAAAGAGAAATAAAAGGCATCCAAATTGGAACGGAAGAGGTAGAACCGTCATTCTATGCGGATGACATGATACTCAATATATAGAAAACCCTAAGGACTGCACACAAAAACTATTAATTAACAAATTCAGCGAGGTAGCAGGATACAAGATAAATAGACAGAAATCTGTTGCATTTCTTTACACTAACTATGGAATATCAGAAAAGGAAGTTAAAAAAAGAATCTCATTTAAAATATACCAAAAACAAACAAACAAAAACCCCAGCAACGTAGGAATAAGCCTAACAAAGGAGGTGAAATAGCTGTATGTTGGGAACTCTGATAAAGGAAAACTGAGGATGATTCAAAGAAATGGAAAGATATCCCATGTTCTTGGAATCGAAGAATTACTCTTGTTAAATTGCCACACTACCCAAAGCTATCTACAGATTTAATGTGATCTCTATCAAATTACCTATGATATTTTTCACAGGGCTAAAACAAATAATCTTAAAATTTATATGGAACCACAAAAGACCCAGAATTGCTAAAGCAATTTTGAGGAAAAAGAATAAAGCTGAAGGCATACCCTCCCAGGCTGCAGCCAATATTACAAAGCTGTAGCACAAAAGAGCCTGGTACAGGCACAGAAGCAGACATGCGGCTCAGTGAACGCGAGCGGAGAGCCCAGAAATAAACCCACACGCCTCCAGCCAGTTACCTTCAACAAAGGCGGGAAGAATATACAGTGGGGAAGAGACAATCTCCTCAGCAATGGTGTTGGGAAAGCTGGACAGGTACGTGTAAATCAATGAAGTTACAACTCTCCCTTGAACCATACACAAAAATAAAGTCTAAACGGCCTAAAGACATATATTAACACATGACGCCATAAAACTCCTATAAGAGAATATAAGCAAAACATTCTCGGACATTAATCACAGTTAATATTTTCTTAAATCAGTCACCCAGGGCAAAAGAAATTAAAGCAAAAATAAACAAATGGCACCGAATCAAACTTACAAACTTTTGTGCAGCAAAGGAAACCATAAACAGAACAGACAGACCGCCAATGGCCTGGGAGAAAGTATCTGTATACAGTGGGACCGATAAGGGATTAATCTCCAAAATATACAGCTAGCTCGTATAATTCATATCAAAGAAACAGACAACCCAATCAAAAAACCGGCAGAAGACCTAAAAAGACATTTTTCCAAAGAAGACATACAGATGGCCCACAGGCACATGAGAAGATGCTCAACAATGCTAATTATTAGAGAAATGCAAACCAAACGACAATGAGGTATCACCTCACATCAGGCAGAACGGCCATCATCAAAAAGTCTACAACAATAAATGCTGGAGAGGGTGTAGAGAGAAGGGAACCCTGCTACACTGCTGGTGGGAACGCAAATCGGTGCACCCACTGTGGCGATCAGTATGGAGGTTCCTTTAAGAGACTAAAAACAGAATTGCCATATGATCCAGCAATCCCCCTCCTGGGCATGTATCTGGAGAAACCTCCACCTGAAAAGATGCACGCACCCCAACGCTCACTGCAACACTATTCACAACAGCCAAGACACAGAGCAACCTAAGTGTCCGTCCACAGGTGAGCAGATAAAGAAAAAGACGGGGCACACAAGCACACTAGAGCGTTACTCAGCCACAAACAAGAATGAAATAACACCGCACCAACGTGGATGCACCTGCAGATCATCACACCACGTGAAGTCAAGTCAGAGAAAGACAAACACTGGAAGACATCGCTGGTACGTGGAGTCTAAAAAATGACACAAGTTACTTACAAGACAGACTCACAGACACAGAAAACTTATGGTTACCAAGGGGAAAGTGGGGGAGATGAATCAGGAGGTTGGGGTTCACACATGCATACAACTATACACAGAATAACCAACAAGGACCCACTATATTGCACAGGAAACTATATTCAGTACCGTATAAAACCTGGGATGGAACCTCTGGACTAACGTAACATTGTAAATCAACTGTAGTTAAAAAGAAAAGTTCTACTCCTTAAGCGAATCTCGGAAAAAAAGGCACTCCCCTCCCACTCCCCACCTTTCTCCGCATTCCTTGACATCCAGGGACCCTCCCCGCCTCACACTATTTAGCTTCATCTCCTTATCCCCCTCAGTGATGACACGCTCCTCAATCTCTTTCAAAACCAAAACCTATCTCTCAGGCATCCTGGCTCTCCAGGGTCGTCTCCCATTCACAGGTGGGCAATCTAGTGAGACAGAGAAACACGAGCAGTGCGTTCATTGCTGTGGCAGCTCATGGAATACGTTCCTGCCTCAAAATGAGATCAGGGGTTTACGGAAGGGACCTCAGATGCAGGGGGTCAGTATGGAGTTCCAGATGGTCTGTAGAATTTACAGGAACACAAAGCACATTCTGAGAGGAGACTCTGAGGCCGGAGTCCTGACCACGGGGAAAGCACACGAGCGTGTGCGGGCGGGAGGACCCTCCCCCGCCCCCACCTCCAGTCGCCTGGCTGGTCACGTGAGCAGGCACTCAGGCTTCGGGCAGAACGTCCACCCCACTCCAGGGGTGGCCGCCCCCAGGGACCAGCGTCATAAGACATCAACCAGTAAAGGGACGTCCATCTGGATTGTGATGAGAAAGCGCCCACGTTTTAGATGCTGGGTTACTAAAAAACAAACACTGAATAAAAGACATGTGAGCTGAGCTCACGGGCCTCCAGGGCCCTTAACGTATGAACATATAATCTGTGTGTTCCCTGCCGCAACGTGACAGACAGAGCTGGCTGGACCCATATCAGGTGGGGCGCACTGGGGTCTGGAGCGTCAGAGCAGAGCCTGCTGGTTCGCACACGACAGGTGAGGGCCAGGACGCTCGACAGCTGTCCCAGGCCTGGACCCACCCACCCCGGGGAGGGCACAGTGGAGCCCCCTGGCACCAAAGGCCCAGGACACGGGGTGGGCGAGACAGATGCTGCCCACAGCTCCAAAGACCTTGTGCTCCGGTGAAGGGACACGGACAGCAAGGCAGCCAACCAGGAAAGATTTAAGAACAGACCTCACTAAGGGCCACACAGAATTAAAATACAGGAAAAAAGAGAGAAAACGGAGGGCCATTCGGAGGCAGCCTCAGTGGGGAGAACATCCAGGCTGAGCGATGAGTGGCGGGACCCAGAGGGGTGGCCGTGAGCTGGGCGGAGGCCGGGAAGGGGCCGCAGGCGGCCGGAGGGTCTGCAGCACGGGGGCCTGCTCGTGCCTGCTCTGAAGCCAAAGGAGAGGGTTGGGATTTTATTCTGAGAGTGGAGGGAAGCCGTCAGTGACCGAGAGACGTCTGGTTCACGTTACAAAAACGGAAGAGGCTGTGGGCGCCGGAGTGGGAGCAGGGAGCAGGCAGTGACCAACGTGACCTGTGTCTAGCAAACCGTAAACGTGTCATCCGCTAATAATTATATCTGAGAGAATTACCATGGGTTTTTCTCTTCCCTCGGCTAGTTTCCTCTTCTTATGTATGTGTTTACTGCGATCGATCTCGACATCACCGTACACGTTCGATACGTCCTCCAGGAGAACCAGCGGGACTTGGCTCGGGGCGTTGGGACCTGCGGATGGAGCGGAAAGATCGACACTTACAATGCGGGAGGAAAAGAGTACTTAATACCAGAGGAAACCTACTCAAGTACCGTGTGAAAATATGACCACTATCGTCTCAATTAGCTAAACAAATAAGCAAACATATACAGAAATAAAAACTGTGCAGGTATACACCCGACTGTTAATAAACGTCTCTCTCGGTGGACAAAGCAAGTTCCTTCTTTGTGTTTGTTCTTATGTTATTTACCAAGTTTTTTACAATGATCACAAAGCACAGAACTACCAACAACAGAAAAACTACAAAGATACACATACATTATTTAAATATATGATAATCTAACATATAAGATAATCTAAATGTATGAAATACTATAGGCAATATGCAAAAATGAGAGTTATGTTAGACTGGAAGCATCATGGGTATTTCACCCTGTGATATTTCTATTTTTCACATTCTCTAGACTTGATATGCATACATATTATTTTTTAAAAATCTTTGTCTGTTGAGAATTTACTGTGAAACCTAAGTCAACACTCTACTACATCTGCTGCTTTTTAAAAAGAGGCATTCAATATCTGTATTTAGTTTTGAATACCACGCATCCTTTGATACAGAAGTTTTTAGTGAAAACATACATACAAACCAACAACTCATAAAAGCACTGGCAGTTACTTGGACCCAAGAACAATGTTAAGGTGAATATTTTCATCGTCTTCACCACCCTCAACGAAGCCAGTGGTCCGGGACACTCTAAAATTCTTAAACCAACCTTGGAAGAGAGATGGCTGTATGCTGTTGACATACTGGAATGCGTTCTTAAAGAAGACCAGCATCGTGGAATAAACCACTTGGTTTTTGTATTTTGCATGAGCTTCATTATCAAAGTTGTTCATGTATCTGCAGAGATCCTTCATTCTATGCAAAATGTCACCATAGCTTCTGAAAAATGAAGGACAACAAAAATTATTTAATTACTCTGAGCTTGTCAGCAAAACGTCTACGAGAGAAAAGTGCCCATAGAACCGTTACAACTACCAGACGTGGCTCTGGGCAGGTAGAATTACTGTCCACTGTCTGCAGATGGAGGCAAATTCCCCTTCTGAATCAGAGCAGCATCAGGACAAGAGCTCCTGACACGAATGTGCCAAGTAAGTTCTCTTTCCTCTAAGCACCGAGGAGAACTCAGACTCAACAGCACCTTAAGAGACCATGCTTCCCCTGGGAATCTTTTAATGAAGTGAAAAACTACACTCCTGCATAAATACTGAGAGTTACAGAACCGCCCCTGACAGAGGTGTACCCACATACTATATGCTTCTAGAAAAAAGTATTTTACTTTTTTAGAGATTATGCTATCAAATGATCTGTTGTGCAGTCTTGGAAATGAACGCGTTTTTACCGTCTTCCTTTATCCATCTGCCAGTCACACCTCATTCCAACAACGTTCAAAATCTTAAACAATCTCTCCCAAGGGTCCACAATCTGGGACGATTTTTCCGTCAGCCCTTCTATTATGTACTTCTGAGAGCTACGTTTGCTCGGTGACATTAAATCAGATGTTTCCTGAGCACCTGAGATGTGAAAAAAAAAATTTACAATTAATTAATGTGACTACTTACTTAAAAAAAAAAAAAAAAGCCTTTATTATTTATTTTTGGCCATGCCCTGCAGCATGTGGGATCTCAGTTCCCCGACCAGGGATCGAACCTTCACCCCCTGCACTGGAAGTGCCGTCTTAACCACTGGACTGCCATGGATGCCTCACTACTTACTCTTTATGTGGCTGGTACTTAATAGAGGAAAAAAAAGGTCTGACTTCCCATGCAAGAGGCAAGAACACAGAACCTCAACACGCTTGTGTCCACCCCTGGGGGAGCAGGAAGGGACCTGTGAGCTGGGTCCACGTACGAAGCTAACCTTACAAGTTCAGCAGCTTCACTCTTTCAATCGAGGGGTAAAGCTGGTTCCAGAAAAGTCTTCCCTCTTAAGCGTAGTGTTTTTTTTCTAGGAACCCTCTTTTAAAAAGACTATCAAACTGGTACATATCCAGAGGAGAATAATCAAAACACTGAGGGATTTCTGAGCTGGAAATTTTACAAAATGAAAAAGGACAAAAAAATAAATTGCAAGCTATTCCCACTTACCTTGATGCTGATTCTCTATCTGAGTCGATCTAGTAACATAATTTATGTAAAACTCAGCTGCTTTGTTTAAGTACTTATACAGCAAATTGGCAGGCAGCCGAACGTCGTGGTTGTTAATTATTAGCGGAAGGACATCACACACTGTTGAGAAGGAAAAACGAGGAAAAACTGATTAAGCTGTTTGGCTGCTCTTGGGTTCTGGCAAAAACCAAGTTTAGTTTTTAGTTCACTTGGCCAAGAGCAGATAGGAAGAAAAGAACTCCCTTATGGCACAGTTATTTGAAAACTGCAATGTAGAGGGACGCTAGTGGACGGAGTCAGCAAGGAGACGAAGACGTTACATCATGAGTGACAGGTGTTTATTATTATTTCTTATTATTCACACCCCAATACATGGTTACATGTATTCTTTCAGAGGTATTAACTATTACATAACAAAAATTTAGAAGTTGTTTAAAATGCTTTCTGAACCAAAAAAATTAACAAGGATTTAAATCCCACAATATGAAGAATTCCTTTGCTTTCTACAAATGACCTTATTTCTGAAATGACACCCCCAGCACATTCTACTGAGCATAAGGAATTAATACGAGATGCAATTTTTCTTACCGAATAATTTTCTAAAGCAGTTGACAGGAGATTCTTGTTCCTCAATAGTCTCAGCCTCTAAGAGTGCCTCCCCAAGGCCAACCTGTTTCAAAACACACCTCATCATTTAAACGTGTTAAGTATCAGATGTCCGAATTACATGAAGAAACAGTGCATCTGATTTACTGATTTACAACATAGTTTGTATATTCAAACTTCCCTGAGAAACAAGAATTCTCACTTTAAAGGCTAGAAAACAAGAGAATCCATCAGCAACCTTGCCCGGAAGGGAATCCCACGTTCATCTGTCATCTTATTCTCCTCTGAACCAGTAAAATTAAAACACCAATCAAATGTCTAAAAAACTTAATGGAAGCACTGGAGTTAGACAGAATGATAACAGAGATGAAGAGATTTTTCTAAGAAATTTGGAAACTGACTTTATTCCCTACACCAAGATGTATTATGTAGACAAAACTTCGCACTTGCAACAGTTGCCAGGAGTAGCCAGTCGCACAGCCTGGACTAGGTAGGACAGAGCGGTTTGGGTCTGCAGGCCACCGTCCCATTCTGACACCCTAGCCCAGTGGAGAGCTGGCTTGCACAAACCCACCAAGACCTCCGCACTGTCTTCCCTGCAACCTGATGACATGGGGTGAGAGGAGGGGTTACCCTGTGAATGATTACACAAGGCCCGAAGTTAAAGTCAGGGAGGACTCTAGGTTGAACATTGCCCCCTGCAAAATTTATGTCCACTCAGAACATCAGGATGTGATCTCTCATGTTTATCTTATAAAAAAGGTCTTCATAGAGGTAATCAGTTAAGATGAAGTCATTCGGGATCAGGGTGGGTCGTAATCCAATGACTGGTGTTTTTATAAGGTCGTGCACAGACACAGGGACGACACGAAAAGATGGCCAGATGACAACAGGGGCGGGAACTGGATGATGAAGCCAAGAGCCAAGGAACGACAAGGATTGCTGGTGCCCTGGGAGCCAGGAAGAGGTGGGCACGAGTCCTCCCCAAGCCTTCACAGGGAGCACAGCCCTGGCCATGCCTTGATTTGGGGCTGTGAGAGAATACATTCCTGTTGTTTTAAGGCACCCAGGTTCTGGTACTTTGTTACAGCAGCCCCTTGAAACTAACACACAGAGATACAGAGAAGGTTAACCGGGGCAGCAGCCAGGAAAGTGGAGCCAGAAAGAATAAGCCAAAGGGTTTGAATTAAGAGTTAATCATCTGAAGCCCAGCTCTCCATTACAGGCGATGGGAAGTGATGAACGCAGCTGCAAAGCAGGATGCTGTCCACCTCGAGGAGCGACCGCACGCTGACTAGTGTCTGCCAACAACACTCAGTAACGACTGGACATATGAGGAAAGGGCAGAGCAGGGAAAAAGTGACCACATGGCATAGCCATGTGAAGAATGTGCCCATTCACACTACCAACTATGGCGCGCCTTTAAATTCAAACACAGAGTTGAAAACTATGAAATAGATTATTTTAAAAAACTCTACTATACTTTACAAATTGAAAATAATTAGCACTTTGGCCACCTGATATGAGAGCGGACTCACTGGAAAAGACCCTGATGCTGGGAAAGATTGAAGGCAGGAGGAGGAGGGGATGATAGAGGATGAGATGGTTGGATGGCGTCACCGAGTCAGTGAACATGAGTTTGAGCAAGCTCCGGGAGATAATGGAGGAGGGAAGCCCGGAGTGTTGCAGTCCATGGGGTTCCAAGAGTCGCGCATGACTGAGCGACTGAACAAGAGCAACAACAATAAAAGCACTGTCATAGCTTGGTGCTTATTTCCTTACTCTGGTAAGACAATTTCTACTGGAATTTCAGAGTCCGGTAACAGTGACATCCTTCTAGCTTTACCAACAAGGATTCCTTTGATTTGAGTTCAATCTTTCCTGGCACTCCTCAGAATGAGAATAATCTACTTTAGAATAATACACACATTCTAGCTTTTAAACGTACTTGTGACTCCACTGATCAACTTTATCTTACCCCATGTTGCACCACGGTTTCAGGGAAGCGTCTCAGAAGTAGAAGCAGCATTTCTGAACGTTCCAAAGTGTTGAAGCATTGTTCCGTAACCTTCAGTAACATTTCACACTGGATTCGCCCAGGAAGAGTTTCAAATAAACCTGTACACAATACATTTCACTTTGTGAAGTCTTTCAGAAAGAAAATGCAGAAGCGAAAGAGGACAGAAGGCGTCGTCATGCACAGAATGGGATATACTGAGTGAAGAACCGCTTCTTAGTATATAAGTGAAGTATCTTTGGGATTCATTAAGTAAAAGAACTGCTACTGCGGATTTCACCCACAACCCGGAAGGCTTCCAGGTCAGGGTGTTGGGCATAAGATGTTTGTGGAATGACCGCGAAATATCTGGAGGCCGCACTGGATCTAGAAGAGAAGAATGACGTCTGGGAAGGGTCACAACAGTGCTTGCTGCCGGCTGAGATAAAAAGCATGCACATCAGCTGAAATGGCGTGAACCATCTACTTCCTTTTTCGTCCAGAATCTGAAATATTGGATTGGCTATGGCACCCAACACAGAATGAAGGTCAATGAGAAAGGTCATAAATTACTAAAAGATTCTCTCCTGTTCTGTGGAGGTCTGCATAATCTACATATGCTTTCTGATTACTGCAGAATCTGTGAAAATATATTCAGTTCCCAGGCTAATATCCACATCCATTAATAAATTTAAAGGGTTCTAAGCAAATGCTCAAGGGACCAAGTGACATCTGTAGAGGCCAAGAACAAAACACATACATGGGTACCAATACTACAGATGTGGCTTTTTTTGTGTGAAATTACTACAGACAATTTGACATTCTGGAAGTAGTAAGTTATACACTATTACGTTATCACTTTGCTCTTACTTCTTAAGAATTGGGTTTGTTTATCCTGTGAATCGTTTCTTAATGCTGAGGTAATAATGCTGATCTCTCTCCACACCACCGGCTGATCTGGGAAATTCACAAACCTATTTTTAAAAACGAATGCATTAAATTAAAATGTCAGATTCTATATAGCATCCAAAAAAGAAAGTAAAAACAGTAGCATCACAGAAAAACACATTTTTCTTTATCCCAAGTGAATACATAGATAAACCAAACCAAAATAAAGATATAAAAATAAAAACTAAGAAAAATGAGGGTCCTTACAATAGACTTAAGCTTTTATAACAAGTGAAAAGACAAATGACCATAATATGTAAAGCACTCCTGAAAAGCAAACAAGGAAAAAAAAAACCTCCCCAAAGAAAAAATCAGTTCAGTTCAGTTCAGCCGCTCAGTCTGACCCTTTGCGATCCCATGAATCGCAGCACGCCAGGCCTTCCTGTCCATCACCAACTCCCGGATTTCACCCAAACTCATGTGCATCCAGTCAGTGATGCCATCCAGCCATCTCATCCTCTGTCATCCCCTTCTACTTCTGCCCCCAATCCCTCCCAGAATCAGGGTCTTTTCCAATGAGTCAATTCTTAGCATGAGGTGGCCAAAGTATTGGAGTTTCAGCCTCAGCATCAGTCCTTCCAATGAACACCAGGACTGGTCTCCTCTAGGACGGACTGGCTGGATCTCTTTGCAGTCGAAGGGACTCTCAAGAGTCTTCTCCAACATCACAGTTTAAAAGCATCAATTCTTCGGCATTCAGCTTTCTTCACAGTCCAACTCTCACATCCATACATGACCACTGGAAAAACCATAGCCTTGACTAGACAGATCTTTGTTGGCAAAGTAATTTCTCTGCTTTTCAATATGCTATCTAGGTTAGTCATAACTTTCCTTCCAAGGAGTAAGCGTCTTTTAATTTCATGGCTGCAATCACCATCTGCAGTGATTTTGGAGCCCCAAAAAATAAAGTCTGACACTGTTTCCACTGTTTCCCCATCTATTTCCCATGAAGTAATGGGACCAGATGCCATGATCTTAGTTTTCTAAATGTTCAAGCTGATTTTAGGAAAGGCAGAGGAACCAGAGACCAAATTGCCGACATCTGCTGGATCATGGAAAAAGCAAGAGAGTTCCAGAAAAACATCTATTTCTGTTTTATTGACTATGCCAAAGCCTTTGACTGTGTGGATCACAATAAACTGTGGAAAATTCTGAAAGAGATGGGAATACCAGACCACCTGACCTGCCTCTTGAGAAACCTATATGCAGGTCAGGAAGCAACAGTTAGAACTGGACATGGAACAACAGACTGGTTCCAAATAGGAAAAGGAGTACGTCAAGGCTGTATATTGTCACCCTGCTTATTTAACTTCTGTGCAGAGTCCATCATGAGAAACGCTGGGCTGGAAGAAGCACAAGCTGGAATCAAGATTGCCGGGAGAAATATCAATAACCTCAGATATGCAGATGACACCACCTTTATGGCAGAAAGTGAAGAGGAACTAAAAAGCCTCTTGATGAAAGTAAAAGAGCAGGGTGAAAAAGCTGGCTTAAAGCTCAACATTCAGAAAGAAAAAATGGGCAAAGGCAAATCATAGAAAAAATACAAATAGCCAAATATCATTTGAAAAGATACTCAGTCTTACTAGTAATATACTGAACACACGTTTTTAAAAATAGCAAGATGCTGTTTTCTCCTGCGCATGAGTGCTTGGTCACTTCAGTCGTGTCCAACTCTCTTGTGACCCTATAGACTGTAGCCTACCAGGCGCCCCTGTCCATTGGATTCTCCAGGCAAGAATACTGGAGTGAGTTGCCATGCCCTCCTCCAGAGGATCTTCCTAACCCAGGAATCGAGCCCACATCTCCGGCATTGTGGGCAGATTCTTTACTGCTGAGCCACTGGGGAAGCCCTTTCTCCTGTGGCACTGGCGAAAATTAACAGCTGATGGAAAGACTGATAATATCCAAGTGCTGGCAACGCTATGGGAAAGCAACACTTTTACACACTGGCCATGGAGATGTAAACAGGAATGGCACTTTTTGGAAAGCAGTCTGATAGTACATCAAAATTTAAAATCCACGCACCCTTTGACTATGCAAACCTATGTTGAAGAATCTAAAGAAAAACACCAAAACCTGAGTACAAAATTACTTTCTGACACTCTTGAATATAATCTCAACCAACTGGAAGCTCCCTAAATGTCCCCCAATAAAAGAGGGGTGAAATGCTCTGCAGACGTGAAAAAGAACTAAACAGATCTTTACATGTTGACCTGGAAAAGGGTCCATCGCGGTGGGTGAGCAGTAGCGCTCACTGCGGCCACCGCTCCCCCAGAACCTACTCATGTGTGCTGTGTGTGCTGAGGCCAGGAGGGACTTCCACTCATTATTCTCTATGCTTCAGTACTGTCTAAACTTCTGAGAAGAGCGTGTATTATTTCCAAAATAAATGACTGAATAGAAGAGTTTTAACAAGAACAAGACCTAGTTAGACTTCTCTGCAGCTAACTGAAGGCCTAGACCCATGAAAAAGTACGCTTTAGGTACCGGACCCGCAGAACTTCAGACCTCCCCGCAACTCCCTCTTCGACAGACAGAAATCAACTCCCCACCCCAGGAGGTCGGGGCAGCTCCCCACTCACATGTCGTAGAGCAGCCTGCCGGCGGTGGCCGTCCGCTCCGCATTCCGCTCGATGGTGTACATCTCATACTGCAACACAGCCGGGGCGGGGTCAGGCCCTCTGCCCCCCTCCCGGCCTGCTCCTCCACCGTCCCCACCCCTGGAGGGCCTAGGATCTGGCACCACCTGCTGACACTGACCATCAGAGGCCCCCACCCCCTCATTCCGCCCCGTCCCTGGAGGTCCTAAGGTCGAGCATCACCTGGCGACACAGACCCTCAGAGCCCGCCCCGTCCCGCCCCTGGAGGTCCTAGGGTCGGGCAACACCCGGTCAATGAAGCCTCAGGGCTCGGTCGCTCACAACCCGGGCCCAGGTTAGTGCAGGCACGGGATCCGAGGTCGCCGGCGCCCAATAGGCCGCCGCCTTCATCATCGGGTTCCCGGGAACGGTGTGTAGGTTTCTGCGGTTCATGCTACTCTGATACCTTTACGCACAGCGGCGGTGACTGCAGACCCGCGGCATTCCCCCCTTCACGGAGACCTGAAAGGCCAGAAAGGTAGGGGCAAGTGAGGGAGGAAGAGTATTTAAGACAAAAAGCTCAGAAGGGAGACAGCATGAGAGCCAGTCCCATCAAAGCTCAGGATAGTTGGAGAGTAAGGGAGGGGAGAGGTAAGAGATGAGTTAGGACAGGGGGCCAGGGGCTTGGAAACCAACCAAAGTATTGGGGTTTGCCCTGGCACCAGTGAGGAAGGTTTTAAGCATGCGAGTAACCTCATCAATTTCGTTCTACAAC
>NW_011494808.1:3447652-3453670 GCF_000754665.1 Bison bison bison
CCGATCTCCGAGGCCGCGGAGCAGCGGGAGCCTGTCCGCGGGTTCGGGGCGCAACCCCCGTGCCCCCGAGGAGCCTGCGCGCTCGCAGCCCGGGCGGCCACAAGACGCCGGAAAGGCGGGGGTGGGCCCAGGGCGGTGCCAGGAGCCCCTCGGCCGGGGGTCACCGGCGGAGTGGACGCTCCCAAAGGGCTGCGCGGGTTGTGGTCCCGCGGTCCCGGCGGCGATCGGGCTGCTTGTTAGGACCTTCCGCTCGGCCACGTGTCACTGCCGCCGCGCCTTTATTCTCTGGTTTCTCCCGCGAGCGTTTCTTGAGCTATTGCAGCGTGAACGCTTTGCCAGTGCTTGGCTGCGGGCTGGGAGCTACTGAGTCGTTTATACCTGTTGGCGCCCCGGGTTTACAGTGTTAGGGACCTATGACCTGCAGAAAGTAGCTGTTTTAATTATCCTTTCCGGCCGGGATCGATGTCATTTTCGCCAGATCAAAACTAAACAGTCTCCCGTGCTCTCGGGAAGGGAAGCCGCACTTAGGAACCGGGGGAAGCAGTATTTATTTGCCGAACAGGAAGAATGTGCCAAAATTTGGGTTGTGAACCTTCCTTTGGTTTTCAATCCAGGGTCTATATACAAAAGTTTAAGCAAGTTCTGGTACCACTGATATTTTGGGTTTAAAAACAAGGTTAGGGATTCAAAACTGATCTGTTTGAAAAAAAAAATTACTACACACTTCATACATGGAAAAGTTATAGATATGTTAAATAAATATGAATATATACATCACTATTGTGGACAGGGGATGTCGCCTGCCATTCCGATAAACAATGCATATTGTCTGCCAGTACCCCCAGCCGGACTTATATTAGTGCCCCAGGAGGGGCATTTAGGATGGAGAAAAAAAAAGCATACTGTCCCTACTAAAGATGTGTATCTGAAGAGTAATTTCAATGAGCCCAGAGTCTTGGGTCTAACAATGTGTTTTGTTTTTTTGTTTTGTTTTGTTTTGTTTTCAGCAAAAACTCCTGTATATCCTGACGCCTGCCTTAGCTCTTTGGAGCAGTTCTGCAGAGCTGGAGGCCATCTCCTGGGCTGTGGTCCCCAATAAGGTCCCTGAATAAAATGTAACTAGCAACTTCAGGTTGTGTATTTTTCTCAGGCAATGCCATGGTTATGTGTGAAGCCTAATATAGGTACTTCCTAATTATAATAACTGAAAAACAATTGTAAAGTTAGTGGTGAATTATCAAGTTAGTTTTAGAGGAAAGCACCAAGAGGACCAGGCCTTGCAACACCATGTAAAGCGCCAACCTTACCGAATCTGTCAAGGTTGGGATTCTTTTGTTTTGCTATGTTGCTCACAGGTACCATTCTACAAACGGCAACTTTAGTATCTCCCCACTTACCCCTAATTTTAAAAAATTATTTATTCTTGGTTGCGCTGGGTCTTCGTTGCTGCGCTGGGCTTTCTCTAGTTGCCAGGAGCCGGGGTACTCTCTCCTTGTGGAGCGCTGGCTCTAGGCTTGCAGACTCAGGAGTTCCAGTGTGTATAGGCTTGGTTACTTCCTGGCGTGTGGAATCTTTCTGGACCAGGGATTGAACCTTAGTGCCCTGCATTGGCAGGTGTTACTTTTTTTTTTTTTTCAATCAGTGGGCCACCACAGAAGTCCTACCCCAAATTTTAAAAACTTGGTTTTGTTTCATTAGCATCCTCAGTGATATCTTTAGGTAAGAGCCGCTGCTTTCCCCTCAGATCCTCCATACCTGAACTGTACTAGCGCTTTAGAAAGCATTATGGTTCCTAAAGCTGTTTCATGTCCTGTGATTATACACAGGAACAGCCTGCTTTTCTGTTCACTCTGTAGGCCGGGATGGATTGCTTGATGATAGAATTCTGTTGGCTTTGTAGAAAAGAAGAAGGTATGAAATTGATAATTTTTATGGTATAAAGTGAAGATCAAAAAAAATTGAGGGCTTGAACATTTTTTCATTATTTCATAGATTTGCATGTATAAATTGTGTAAGGTTTTCAAATGGCGAAGTGAAAGCCGCTCAGTCGTGTCCAACTCTTTGTAACCCCATGGACTATACAGTCCATGGAATTCTCCAGGCCAGAATACTGGCGTGGGTAGCCATTCCCTTCTCCAGGGCATCTTCCCAACCCAGGGATGGAACCCAGGTCTCCTGCGTTGCATTGCAGGCAGATTCTTTAGCAGCTGAACCACAAGGGAAGCATATGGCAAAAATGACTGATTAATCATTAAACACTATGTTTTGGGTCTAGGATTACAAAACAGAAACCAAAACAAAGCTGTGTACCTGTTCTTGAGTCTTCAGTTCTCTAGTGAAAGCTAGGGGCTAAATAAGGGAACTAGGGTGGGCTATAATTTAGATGCCAATTAATTTAGAATGCCTCTGACTTTTTGCCAGTTTAACATAAGACTTCTAGCTATTTTCTAGCAAACTTACTAATTTTGAAAGGTCTCCAACTAAATACTGGGTTAACCAATAAGTTCATTCAGGTTTTCCCAAAAGATGTAACAGAAAAACCTGAACAAATTTCTTGGCCAATCCAGTATTTGTCTTCAGTTCAGTTCAGTTCTGTTGCTCAGTCGTGTATGACTCTTTGCAACCCCATGGATTGCAGCACGCCAGGCCTCCCTGTCTATCACCAACTCCCGGAGTTCACTCAAACTCATGTCCATTGAGTTGGTGATGCCATCCAACCATCTCATCCTCTGTCATCCCCTTCTCCTCCCACCTTCAATCTTTCCCAGCATCAAGGTCTTTTCAAATGAGTCAGTTCTTCACGTCAGGTGCCAAAGTACTGGAGTTTCAGCTTCAGCATCAGTCCTTTCAATGAACACCCAGGACTGGTCTCCTTTAGGATGGACTGGTTGGATCTCTTTGCAGTCCAAGGGACTCTCAAAAGTCTTCTCCAACACCACAGTTCAAAAGCATCAATTCTTTAGCACTCAGCTTTCTTTATAGTCCAGTTCTCACATCCATACATGTCTACTAGAAAAGCCATAGCTTTGACTAGACAGACCTTTGTTGGTAAAGTAATGTCTTCACTTTTTAATATGCTGTCTAGGTTGGTCATAACTTTTCCTCCAAGGAGCAAGCGTCTTTGAATTTCTTGGCTGCAGTCACCATCTGCAGTGATTTTGGAGCCCCCCAAAATAAAGTCTGTCCCTGTTTCCACTATTTCCCCATCTATTTGCCATGAAGTGATGGGACCAGATGCCATGATCTTACTTTTCTGAATGTTGAGTTTTAAGCCAACTTTTTCACTTTCCTCTTTCACTTTCATCAACAGGCTCCTTAGTTCTTCTTCACTTTTTGCCATGAGGGTGGTGTCATGTTATTCATATTTCTCCCAACAATCTTGATTCCAGCTTGTGCTTCATCCAGCCCAGTGTTTCTCATGATGTATTCTGTGTGTAAGTTAAATAAGCAGGGTGACAGTACTCCTTGATGTACTCCTTTCCCTATTTGGAACCAGTCTGTTGTTCCATGTCCAATCCTAACTGTTGCTTCCTGATCTCCATACAGATTTCTCAAGAGTCAGGTCAGGTGGTCTGGTAGTCCCTTCTCTTTCAGAATATTCCACAGTTTATTGTGATCCACACAGTCAAAGGCTTTGGCATAGTCAATAAAGCAGAAGTAGATATTTTTCTGGAATTCTCTTGCTTTTTCAAAGATCCAATGAATGTTGGCAATCTGATCTCTGGTTCCGCTGCCTTTTCTAAATCCAGCTTAAACATCTGGAAGTTCACGGTTCACATACTGTTGAAGCCTGGCTTGGAGGATTTTGATCATTACTTTTCTAGCGTATGAGGTGAGTGCAATTGTGTGGTAGTTTGAACATTCTTTGGCATTGCCTTTCTTTGGGATTAGAATGAAAACTGATCTTTTCTATTCCTGTGGCCACTGCTAAGTTTTCCAACTTTGCTGACATACTGAGTGCAGCACTTTCACAGCATCATCTTTTCCAGCTCAACTGGAATTCCATCACCTCCACTAGCTTTGTTCGTAGAAATGCTTCCTAAGGCCCACTTGACCTCGAATTCCAGGATGTCTGGCTCTAGGTGAGTGGTCACACCACTGTGATGATCTAGGTCGTGAAGATCTTTTTTGTGTAGTTCTTCCATGTATTCTTGTCACCTCTTCTTAATATCTTCTGCTTCTGTTAGGTCCATATCATTTCTGTCCTTTATTGAGCCCATGTGCATGAAATGTTCCCTTGGTATCTCTAATTTTTTGGCAGAGATCTCTAGTCTTTCCCATTCTGTTGTTTTCCTCTATTTCTTTGCATTGATCGCTGAGGAAGGCTTTCTTAATCTCTCCTTGCTATTCTTTGGAACTCTGCATTCAAATGGGTGTATCTTTCCTTTTCTCCTTTGTCTTTAGCTTCTCTTCTAATCATAGCTATTTTTAAGGCCTCCTCGGACAACCATTTTGCCTTTTTGCATTTCTTTTTCATGGGGATGGTCTTGATCCCTGTCTCCTGTATGATGTCATGAACCTCCATCCATAGTTGTTCAGGCATTCTATCTCTGTTTTGGGGGGACACAATTCTACTTCTAACAGGTATTGAGATAATTTTAATTTTTATTCTTGTAGTTTTTCTGTAAGTTTGAAACTATTTCCAAATAAAACATTTTTAAAAATAAATTTCTACATGGCCTAGAGTGAATCACAAAACCTACTCCAGGAAGGGAAAAAGTATATCCCAAAAGAATGCAGGATTCTCCCAACTCACATACACAAGATGCTTGAAATGGATAACAAGGGCATTGACCAAACAGGACAAATTACAAAACTAGATGGGACCAGATTTATAAATGTGGATGCACTTACCAAGAATTCTAGATTCAACATGTCCAATAAGTCTAGGAGTACTCAGTCATGTCTGACTCTTTCTGATCCCCTGGACTATAGCCCTCCAGGCTCCTCCGTCCATGGGATTCTCCAGGCAAGAATTCAAGAGTGGGTTGCCTTGCCCTCCTCCAGGGGGTCTTCTCAACCCAGGGATTGAACCCAGGTCTCCTGTGTTGCAGGCAGATTCTTTACTGTCTGAATCACTAGGGAGGCCTACAGTGAAAGTGAAAGTGAAGTCACTCAGTCCTGTCTGACTCTTTGTGACCCCATGGACTGTAGCCTATCAGGCTCCTCAGTCCATGGGATTTTCCAGGCAAGTGTGCTGGAGTGGATTGCCATTTCCTTCTCCAGGGGATCTTCCCAACCCAGGAATCAAACCCAGGTCTCCTGCATTGTAGGCAGACGCTTTACCGTCTGAGCCACCAGGGAAGCCTAGATCAGATCAGATCAGATCAGTCGCTCAGTCGTGTCCGACTCTTTGCAACTCCATGAATCGCAGCACCCCAGGCCTCCCTGTCCATCACCAACTCCCGGAGTTCACTCAGACTCACGTGCATCGAGTCAGTAATGCCATCCAGCCACCTCATCCTCTGTTGTCCCCTTCTCCTCCTGCCCCCAATCCCTCCCAGCATCAGAGTCTTTTCCAATGAGTCAACTCTTTGCATGAGGTGGCCAAAGTACTGGAGTTTCAGCTTCAGCATCATTCCTTCCAAAGAAATCCCAGGGCTGATCTCCTTCAGAATGGACTGGTTGGATCTCCTTGCAGTCCAAGGGACTCGCAAGAGTCTTCTAAACACCACAGTTCAAAAGCATCAATTCTTCAGCGCTCAGCCTTCTTCACAGTCCAACTCTCACATCCATACATGACCACAGGGAAAACCATAGCCTTGACTAGACGAACCTTTGTTGGAAAGTAATGTCTCTGCTTTTGAATATGCTATCTAGGTTGGTCATAACTTTCCTTCCAAGGAGTAAGCGTCTTTTAATTTCATGGCTGCAGTCACCATCTGTAGTGATTTTGGAGCCCAGAAAAATAAAGTCTGACACTGTTTCCACTGTTTCCCCATCTATTTCCCATGAAGTGATGGGACCGGATGCCATGATCTTCGTTTTCTGAATGTTGAGCTTTAAGCCAATTTTTTC
>NW_011494808.1:3453770-3458456 GCF_000754665.1 Bison bison bison
TGCCATAAGGGTGGTGTCATCTGCATATCTGAGCTTATTGATATTTCTCCCTGCAATCTTGATTCCAGCTTGTGTTTCTTCTAGTCCAGCGTTTCTCATGATGTACTGTGCATACAAGTTAAATAAACAGGGTGACAATATACAGCCTTGACGAACTCCTTTTCCAATTTGGAACCAGTCTGTTGTTCCATGTCCAGTTCTAACTGTTGCTTCCTGACCTGCATACAAATTTATCAAGAGGCAGGTCAGGTGATCTGGTATTCCCATCTCTTTCAGAATTTTCCACAGTTTATTGTGATCCACACAGTCAAAGGCTTTGGCATAGTCAATAAAGCAGAAATAGATGTTTTTCTGGGACTCCTTTTTTTTTCAATGATCCAGCGGATGTTGGCAATTTGATCTCTGGTTCCTCTGCCTTTTCTAAAACCAGCTTGAACATCTGGAAGTTCACAGTTCATGTACTGCTGAAGCCTGGCTTGGAGAATTTTGAGCATTACTTCACTAGCGTGTGAGATGAGTGCAATTGTGCGGTAGTTTGAGCATTTTTTGGCATTGCCTTTCTTTGGGATTGGAAGGAAAACTGACCTTTTCCAGTCCTGTGGCCACTGCTGAGTTTTCCAACTTTGCTGGCATATTGAGTGCAGCACTTTCACAGCATCATCTTTCAGGATTTGAAATAGCTCAACTGCAATTCCATCACCTCCACTAGCTTTGTTCGTAGTGATGCTTTCTAAGGCCCACTTGACTTCACATTCCAGGATGTCTGGCTCTAGATCAGTGATCACATCATCGTGATTATCTGGGTCGTGAAGATCTTTTTTGTACAGTTCTTCTGTGTATTCTTGCCATCTCTTCTTAATATCTTCTGCTTCTGTTAGGTCCATACCATTTCTGTCCTTTATCGAGCTCATCTTTGCATGAAATGTTCCTTTGGTATCTCTGATTTTCTTGAAGAGATCCCTTGTCTTTCCTATTCTGTTGTTTTCCTCTATTTCTTTGCATTGATTGCTGAAGAAGGCTTTCTTATCTCTTCTTGCTATTCTTTGGAACTCTGCATTCAGATGCTTATATCTTTCCTTTTCTCCTTTGCTTTTTGCTTCTCTTCTTTTCACAGCTATTTGTAAGGCCTCCCCAGACAGCCATTTTGCTTTTTTGCATTTCTTTTCTATGGGAATGGTCTTGATCCCTGTCTCCTGTACAATGTCATGAACCTCATTCCATAGTTCATCAGGCACTCTATCTATCAGATCTAGGCCCTTGAATCTATTTCTCACTTCCACTGTATAATCATAAGGGATTTGATTTAGGTCATACCTGAATGGTCTAGTGGTTTTCCCTACTTTCTTCAATTTAAATCTAAATTTGGCAATAAGGAGTTCATGGTCTGAGCCACAGTCAGCTCCTTAACCAGGGATCAAATCCACATCCCCTGCTTTGGAAGGCAGATTCCTAAGCATTGGACCACCAGAGAAGTCCCATTTTAACATTTTTTAAGTGTAGAGTTCATTAGTGTTAAGTATTTTCCACATTATATAGCCAGGCTCCAAAAGACAAAGCCTACGTCCATGAAACAATTCCCTTTTCCCATTCTCCCAGCCCCTGCAGCCAACCTTCTACTTGCTGTTTTTGAGTTTCACTACTCTAGGTTCCTCCTTTAAGTGAAATCACACCATATTTATCTTTTTGTGATTGGCTTATTTCAATTAGATTAATGTCCTGAAAATGTATCCATGTTGTATCATGTGTTATGATTTCCCTTGCTTTTTAAGCCTGAGTAATATTCCCTCACCGCATTTTGCTTTTTTTACTCTCCCGCTGATGGATACAATACTAATAGGAATCTGTATCTCTCAAGACCCAGCGCCTATAAGATCTTATCTTTGTCTTTGGTTTTCAGCAGTTTGACTATGATGTGTGTAGGTGTGATTTTCTTTTTAGGTGTATTTTCTTTTCTGGTTGGGATTCACTGATTTTCCTGTCTGTGGGTTTCTTTTTTGATCAAATTTGAAATTTTGATTAAAATTTCTTCAAATACTATTGCAACTTCATTTTCTGTCTCCCTTTTTCTGGAATCCTGACCACACATGTGTTAGACCCACAGGCCCATTGAGGCGTTGTTCTTTGTTTCCCTTGTAATATTTTTCTCTTTGTGTTTCAGTTTATTTTATTTTATTTTATTTTTTATTATTGTGTTTCAGTTTAAATGATTTATTTTGAGCTATCTTCAAGTTTACTAATCCTTTCTCTTCTGTTGTGTCCAATCTTCCCCTTCTATACATAGGATCATTTTCCTTATACATTCATACTTTGACAGCCACTGATATTGTTTTCATGTTTCAGCCTTTGTAAATAATGCTGTCACGAACCCGGAGTTGTCGATATCTTTTTGAGTTAGTGTTTTTGCTTCCTTAGGATAAATACCCAGAAGTAGGATTGCTGGATCACATGGTAATTCTACTTTTAATTTTTTGAGGAAACTCCACACTGTTTTCCCTAGTGGCTGTACCAATCTACATTCCCACCAACAATGCACAGTGATTCGCTCACCCCCACCAACACTCATTAGCCCTTGTCTTCTTGAGAGTAGCCAGTCTAACAGATGTGAGATGATGACTTATTGTGGTATTGGTTTGTATTTTCCTAATGGTTAGTGATGTCGAGCAACTTTTCATGTACCTACTGGTCATCTGCATGTCTTCTTTGGAGAAATGTCTATACACTTCCTCTGCCCATTTTTAATCCTACTGAGTTGCTTGAGTTTCTTTATTTTGAATATTAACCCTTCATCAGGCACATGTTTGTAAATACTTTCTTCCTCTCAGTATGCCGCCTTTTCATTGCATTGGTGATTTCTTTTTTTTTTTTTTGCTGTGTAGAAGCTTTTTAGTTTGATATAGTCCCACTTTTGTTGCCTTTGATTTGGTGTCAAATCCAAAAAGTCATCACCGAGACCAAGGTCAAGGCGCTTACTGCCTATTTCTTCTAGGATTTTTATGGTTTCAAGTCTTTAATCTATTTTGAGTAAGTTTTGTGTAACTGTTTGGTATAAGATCATGGTTCAGTTTTCTTCTTCTGCACGTGGCTTGTTTCCCCAGCATCATTTACTGAAGACAGATTGTCCTTTCCTAATAGTAAACTTGTTGTAAATTAATTGAACATATATGCATGGGTTTATTTCTGAGCTCACTACTCTGTTCCATTGATCTATATGTCTGTTTCTATGCCAATATCATAGTGTTTTGATTACTAGTACTTTGTAATATTGGAGAAGGCAATGGCACCCCACTCCAGTACTCTTGCCTGGAAAATCCCATGGATGGAGGAGCCTGGTAGGCTGCAGTCCATGGGGTCGTGAAGAGTCAGACACGACTGAGAGACTTCACTTCACTTTTCACTTTCATGCATTGGGGAAGGAAATGGCAACCCACTCCAGTGTTCTTGCCTGGAGAATCCCAGGGACGGGGGAGCCTAGTGGGCTGCCGTCTTTGGGGTCGCACAGAGTTGGACACGACTGAAGCGACTTAGCAGCAGCAGCAGCTTTGTAATAGAGTTTGAAATCAGAACGTGTGATGCCTCCAGCTTTGTTCCTCTTCTCAAAATTGCTAGGGCTATTCAAAGTCCTTTGCGGTTCCGTACAAATCTTAGAATTTCTTGTTCTTTTTTTTTTTAATTTTTTTGTGTGTAGTTGTCTCTGTGTTAGGGATCAGCTTGAAGCATATAAACTTAAAGTTTTCTCAGATCTAAGGAAAGCCTGCACACTGGGCATAAGTGGTAACTTTCTAAATATCCCCGTATGTGTAACTAATCCTTAAATAACCCAAAAGGGGGAAAATGGAAAAATAAAGGGCATAAAATAGCGATTGTCTCTTTAAATCCCCTGGAAGGTGCTTCAGGTAGAGGGGCATGAAACAATGATGGTGGAAAATGCAGCTGCCTGCCTGCCTGTGTCTGCCCCTCCGCGACCAGAGGCAGCTGTCCAGAGGCAGCTGTCGGTGATCAGAACCCAGACCCATTACTTGAAGGACGAAGTCCTTATCATCACTCTGGCTCCAGCAAGCCCCTCTAAGAGCGCTGGTCCAGCTGGCGGCCGTGGGCTGGGGCGCGGGAGGATGCAGATCGCCTGTTGCCCGAGGCTGAAACTGACCAAAATTAAGCACAATTTACCAGGCTCGTCTTCCCCCACGAAGCTGCAAGCCTTTGAATAGACTCTGAAATTCTAAAATAATTACAGAAGACAGACTTGGCCACTTCTACGTCGTGCAGGTTGGGAGACAAATTCCTAGCACTTCCTACACTGCCATCTTCCCTGCCCTCCCAGGCTTATTTCGTCTTACATTCTGTACAGTGCATTTTAAATTCCCATTGTCAACTCACTCATGTAACAGTTAGAAGAACTGACTTCAGGGACTTCCCTGGTAGTCCAGTGGCTAAGACTTCATGCTCCCAATGCAGGGAACCCGGGTTCCAACCCTGGTCAGGGAACTAGATCCCATATGCCACAAATAAGAGTTTGCATGCTGCAATGAGGAGAAGGCAATGGTGCCCCACTCCAGTGCTCTTGCCTAGAAAATCCCATGGGCAGAGGAGCCTGGTGGGCTGCAGTCCATGGGGTTGTGAAGAGTCGGACACGACTGAGCGACTTCACTTTCACTTTTCACTTTCACGCATTGGAGAAGGAAATGGCAA
>NW_011494808.1:3458556-3460735 GCF_000754665.1 Bison bison bison
TCACGCATTGGAGAAGGAAATGGCAACCCACTCCAGTGTTCTTGCCTGGAGAATCCCAGGGACGGGGGAGCCTGGTGGGCTGCCGTCTGTGGGTTCGCACAGAGTCGGACACGACTGAAGCGACTTGGTAGTAGTAGTAGTATGCTGCAATGAAGGCCTGGGGCAGCCAACCAAAAAAAAAAGAAAAAAAAATATATAAAACCGACTTCAGGTTGCCAAGTAGAATTTAAAATTATTGACAATGATAGCTGGAAATTAATTTATACACAGATTTTAAGGTCTTCTTCACGATATACTCCAGATTATGCAAAGGCATACTCGGAACTTTGTTCAAAAGAAAGCACGTTTGTGTGTATGAGAAAGATGTAGAGCATAGCAAAGCAGTAGGGAAAGGATTGGGATCCCGGGCTTAGGGACTATCCTAAAACCATCTTATCTTCCATTATGAAAACAGTAAGAAGGTAGCATAAATTTAGAGTAAAAAATCTCATACTGCTGTGCATTAACATCTTTTGTGGGCTTCCCGGGTGGCTCCGTGGTAAAGAATCCACCTGCCAATGCAGGAGACATGCGTTCGTTCCCTGGGTCAGGAAAATCCCCTGGAGAAGGAAATGGCAGCCCATTCCAATATTCTTCCTGGGAAATCCCACAGACAGAGGAGCCTGGTGGGCTACAGTCCATGGGGTCACAAAAGAGTCAGACATGACTTAGCGACTAAACAACAACATCTTTTGCAGGCCTCAGGCAGAGTCCCAGTGATGAAATGATTCTTCCCCATGGTCATGTTCCTCTCATATTAGGCATTCTCTTAAGGCTTCATCCTACTTTTAAATGTTTTCCTTGACTCACTACATCATTTATACATCATCATGCATTTTGTTATTTTCATAAGGGTTTGATTTATTTCTCCAATTAGATGGCAGGGTTTTTGAGGTCAGGCATTATGCTTTAATTCTTTTTAATGCTACGCAGTACTGGGAACAGTTGTTATTCAATTACTATTTTATAATTAATTTTTCAGAGCATGAGCCATCTAAGGCCTTTTCATGTGTGATTTTGGGATGCAAATAATTGTATCTTGGAAGTTGCTACATTAATAGGAGTTCTGATGGGAGTGAAAGCAGAAATTCTTCTTGATAGAGGACTGTGACTTCCTAATTTTCGCTTAAACTTCTCTCATAACTTTTTTTTTCTGCTGAATCCTACTTGGAGTATTAATAATTCATTGATGTGTATATAGATGGATAGCTTGATATATTAAATTTGGTTGTAGGCATTAAACAAAATAAATGAAACCATGGCAAATTGGAAGAGAAAGCAATTATTCAAGTTCAGCTGTAGAACACCTTGGAATGGTTAAGAATCACTACCATAAATCACCCAAATATCCCATAAATTTAACAGTTAGCATTCAAAATGTATTCCCTAGATAATATCTTTTGCAAAAGCCATTGTTTTTATTCATTAGAATTGTGAAACACTAAGTGTCCTGAAACTAATGTATAATTGTTATAGGAAATTATAAAAGGGCAGAAAAGCATGAGGAAGAAAACGTAAACCACTTGTGATTCCAACGCTCAGAAATAACTGATATTACCAGGATCTATGCAGTCATTAACTTTTTCCACTTGCATTTTATTATTTTAAAGAAAAAGATAAATAATCCAATAGAAAAAAACGGGCAAGTGGTTAGAACAGACCCATCATAACAAGACTATGTGTAAATGGCCAATAACTCCATGAGAAATAAGAAAAATGCAAAGTACAATCATGAGATACTGCTCTGTAACCGTATAACTATGCAAATGAGGAAAGACTGGCGATATCCAGTGTTACTAAGGACGTGAAACAATGGAAGCTTTTCACCACTGATGTATCAACTGGTTGCAGGAAATTAGGGAAACTGACATTATCTACTAAAGTTTCATGGCAAATAGATGGGGAAACAATGGAAACAGTGACAGACTCTATTTTGAGGGGCTCTAAAATCACTGCATATGGTGACTGCAGCCATGAAATTAAAAGATGCTTGCTCCTTGGAAGAAAAATTGTGACCAACCTAGACAGCATATTAAAAAGCAGAGACATTGCTTTGCCAACAAAGGTCCGCCTAGTCAAAGCTATGTTTTTTTTCAGTAGTCATGTATGGATGTGAGAGTTGGACTATAAAGAAAGCTGA
>NW_011494808.1:3460905-3462413 GCF_000754665.1 Bison bison bison
ATCACTGACTCGATGGACATGAGTTTGAGTAAACTCCAGGAGTTGGTGATGGACAGGGAAGCCTGGCGTACTGCAGTCCATGAGGTCGCAAAGAGTCAGACACAACTGAGTTGAACTGAACTAAAACCAAAGTTTCACGTATCATTTACTTAGCAATCCCACTCCTAAATATTTGCTCAACAGAATGTGTGCTCCTATGGAATAAAAGGCTTGAAGAAGCATGTTCATAGGAGTATTATCCAAAATAGCCCCAAATGTCCTTCAAAAGCAGAATGAATAAAAATGTCATGGTCTATTCACGCAGAAACTTAGAAAGGCTTTCTCCATCCGATACACAGCAATAAAAAACAGTTATTTTATGCAATGTGGGAAGTGGAAGAGGCCAGATGTAAAGTGCAATTCCATTTATGTAAATTTGAAAACAGATAAAAGTAAAACAAAACGTTTATAGATATATACACAAGCGGTAAATCTACAAAGGAAAGTAAGGGAGTAATTACACTCATGTGTTCATTCAGGGAGAAGGGAGGGGTGAAAGCTGGGAGGTGGCGGGAGGACTCTGGGAGGTGGTGGGAGGACTCTGGGATGCTTGAACCTTTCTATATATTGGGTTGGCCAAAAAGTTTGTTCAGATTTTTCTGCAAGATGTTACAGAAAAACACAAAAGAAATTTTAGGCCAACTCAACATTTCTGGTTATGATTATACAGTGGAAATGAGAAATAGATTTAAGGGCCTAGATCTGATAGATAGAGTGCCTGAAGAACTATGGACGGAGGTTCATGACATTGTACAGGAGACAGGGATCAAGATCATCCCCAAGGAAAAGAAATGCAAAAAAGCAAAATGGCTGTTTGGGGAGGCCTTACAAATAGCTGTGAAAAGAAGAGAAGCGAAAAGCAAAGGAGAAAAGGAAAGATATAAGCATCTGAATGCAGAGTTCCAAAGAATAGCAAGGAGAGATAAGAAAGCCTTCCTCAGCGATCAATGCAAAGAAATAGAGGAAGACAACAGAATGGGAAAGACTAGAGATCTCTTCAAGAAAATTAGAGATACCAAGGGAACATTTCATGTAAAGATGGGCTCGATAAAGGACAGAAATGGCATGGACCTAACAGAAGCAGAAGATATTAAGAAGAGGTGGCAAGAATACACAGAAGAACTGTACAAAAACGACCCAGATAATCATGATGGTGTGATCACTGACCTAGAGCCAGACATCCTGGAATGTGAAGTCAAGTGGGCCTTAGAAAGCATCACTACGAACAAAGCTAGTGGAGGTGATGGAATTACAGTTGAGCTATTCCAAATCCTGAAAGATGATGCTGTGAAAGTACTGCATTCAATATGCCAGCAAAGTTGGAAAACTCAGCAGTGGCCACAGGACTGGAAAAGGTCAGTTTTCCTTCCAATCCCAAAGAAAGGCAATGCCAAAAAATGCTCAAACTACCGCACAATTGCACTCATCTCACACGCTAGTAAAGTAATGCTCAAAATTCTCCAAGCCAG
>NW_011494808.1:3462561-3472820 GCF_000754665.1 Bison bison bison
AGGACTATGCCAAAGCCTTTGACTGTGTGGATCACAACAAACTGTGGAAAATTCTGAAAGAGATGGGAATACCAGACCACCTTATCTGCCTCCTGAGAAACCTATATGCAGGTCAGGAAGCAACAGTTAGAACTGGACATGGAACAACAGACTGGTTTCAAATAGGAAACGGAGTACGTCAAGGCTGTATATTGTCACCCTGCTTATTTAACTTCTATGTAGAGTCCATCATGAGAAACGCTGGGCTGGAAGAAGCACAAGCTGGAATCAAGACTGCCGGGAGAAATATCAATAACCTCAGATATGTAGATGACACCACCCTTATGGCAGAAAGTCAAGAGGAACTAAAAAGCCTCTTGATGAAAGTGAAAGAGGAGAGTGAAAAAGTTGGCTTAAAGCTCAACATTCAGAAAACGAAGATCATGGCATCCGGTCCCATCACTTCATGGGAAATAGATGGGGAAGCAGTAGAAACAGTGTCAGACTTTATTTTGTTGGGCTCCAAAATCACTGCAGATGGTGACTGCAGCCATGAAATTAAAAGACGCTTACTCCTTGGAAGGAAAGTTATGACCAACCTAGATAGCATATTCAAAAGCAGAGACATTACTTTGCCAACAAAGGTCCATCTAGTCAAGGCTATGGTTTTTCCTGTGGTCATGTATAGATGTGAGAGTTGGAGTGTGAAGAAAGCTGAGTGCCAAAGAATTGATGCTTTTGAACTGTGGTGCTGGAGAAGACTCTTGCGAGTCCCTTGGACTGCAAGGAGATCCAACCAGTCCATCCTAAAGGAGATCAGTCCTGGGTGTTCTTTGGAAGGACTGATGCTAAAGCTGAAACTCCAATACTTTGGCCACCTCATGCGAAGAGTTGACTCATTTGGGAAGACTCTGATGCTGGGAGGGATTGGGGGCAGGAGAAGGGGACGACAGAGGATGAGATGGCTGGATGACATCCCCAATCGATGGACATGAGTCTGAGTGAACTCTGGGAGTTGGTGATGGACAGGGAGGCCTGGCATGCTGTAATTCATGAGGTCACAAATAATCGGACACAACTGAGCAACTGAACTGAACTGAACTGAACATTTCTGGACCCAGGTGGTGGTTACAAGATACTCATTTTGTGACAAGTCAAATGTACCTGTTTCTTATGTGCATGCGTGCATGCTCAGTCATGTCTGACTGTTTGCAACTCCATGGACTGTAGCCCGCCAGGCTTCTCTGTCCATGGGGATTCTCTAAGCAAGAACACAGGAGTGGGTTGCCATTTTCTTTTCCAGGGGATCTTCTCCACCTGGGGATTGAACCGAGTCTCCTGCATTGCAGGTGGATTCTTTACTGCCTGAGCCATCAGGGAGCTTTCTTACATTATAGTGAACAATAAAAATGTTTAAAATAACACAAAAGTATTGTTAATATTTGCTCTTCATTCGTGTTCCCAGATTGGGTGCACAAATTTTATAAATATTACAATATCTTGTTGGAGTGATCCCTTTATTAATACCCAATAACCTTCTGTATCTCTTAGTATATACAGTCTTTGGTTTAAAATCTATTTTGTCTGATACAAGTATAGATATTCAGCTTTTAATGGTTTTCTTTTGCCTGGAATATTATTTTTCATCCCTACACTTTCAGTCTGTGTGTGTGTGCTTAAAGCTGAAGTGAGTCTCTTCTGAGAGCATGTAGTTGGGTCTGATTTTGTTTATCCATTTAGCCACTCTGTGTCTTTTGTGGAGAATTTGGCCTATTTAAATTTAAAGTAAATATTGACAGGTGCGCACGTTCTATTGGCATTTTAAAATTGTCTTCTGGTGCTTTGTCATTCCTGTGTTTCTTTTTTCCTCTCTTGCTCTCTTTGTGTTTGGTGATTTTTATGTAGTGGTATACTTAGATTCTCTTTATTTTTTTTTTGAATCTACTTAAGGTTTTGCTTTGTGGTTAGCATGAGGCTTACACAAAACATCTTATTTATAACAGTCTATTTTAAACTGATAACAACTTAACTTTGGATGTATACTAAATCTCTACATTTGTATTCTTTTTGTAAAAACATTTTATGTTTTTGATGCCAAAGTTTATATCTTTTTATCTTGCTCATCCATTTACAAATCACTGTGTGTGAAAGTGTGTGTTAGTCGTTCAGTCGTGTCCCACTCTTTGCACTCCCATGGACTGTGGTCTCCCGGGCTCCTCTAGTCCATGGGATTGTCCAGGCAAGGATACTGGAGTGGGTTGCCATTCCCTTCTCCAGGGATCTTCCCAACCCAGGGATTGAACCCGGGTCTCCTGTATTATGGGCAGATTCACAGATTCCTTACCATCTGAGTCACCAGGAAAATCCCTGCAGTTATAGTTATTTTTGCTAATTTTTCCTTTTAAGCTTTAGACTAAATTTATTATTTATTTATTTATTTTTTTAGACTAAATTTAAAAGTGATTTACACATTCCATTACATGAGTATTCTGCACTTAATATATATTTACTTTTACCAGAAAAATTTATGCTCTCCTATGTTTTCCTGTGGCTAATTGGTGTCCTTTATTTCACCTTGAAGAAGTCACTTTAACATTTCATGTAAGGTTGTCTAGTGGTGATGAACTCTCACATTTTGCTTGTTTGGAAAACTCTTTATCTCTACTTCAATTCTGAAGAACAACTTTTCCAAGCAGAGTATTCTTGGTACAGGTTTTTTTTTTTTTCTCTTTTAGCATTTCAATATATCTTACCATTTCATTATAGCCTGCACAGTTCCTCTGAAAAATCTGGTTATAATCTACAGAGTTTTCCTCGTATGTTGCAAGTTGTTTTTCTCTTGCTACTTTTAAAATTCTCTGTCTTTAATTTTGGCAATTAAATTATATTGTGTCTTAGAATGGGCCCCTTTGGAATCATCTTATTTAGAACTCTCTAGATTTCCCGAATCTAGATATCTATTTCCCCAGGTTAGGGAAGTTCTTAGTCATTATTTCTTTGAATAGCTTTCTGCCTCTTTCTCTCTCTTCTCCTTCTGAGACCTCAGTAATGCAATTTTTGTCCTCTTGACAGTGTCCCATAGGTTCCTTAAGCTCTCCTCACACTTTTTCATTCTTTTCTCTCTTTGCTCTTTTTGTTGAATGACTTCCACTGCTGTCTTCAAATTCACTGATTCTTTCTTTGCTACACCTAGTTTGCTGTTGAATCTTTCAGTTCAGCTATTGTATTCTTCAACTCTGTGATTTCTGTTTGGTGCTCTGTTTTCTTGGGTTCCAACACTGGGTTGGGAAGGTCCCTTGGAGAAGGGGAACAGCTACCCATTCCAGTATTCTGGCCTGGAGAATTCCAAGGACTATATAGTCCACAGGGTTGCACAAAGAGTCGAACACGATTGAGCAGCTTTCACTTTCACTCTATTTTCTATCTCTTTATTGAAATTCTCACTTTCTTCATGCATTGTTTTCTTGATCTTGGTTAGCATCTTTAGGACCATTATTTTGAACTCCTTATAGGGTAAATAAACTATTTTAGTTTCATTAAGACCTATTTCTGGGGTTTTATCCTGTTGTTTCATTGGAACATAGTCTTCTATTTTTAAAATTTTTTCTTGACTCTCTTTGTTGGTTTCTATGCATTAGATGAAACAGCCAACTTGCCCAGTTTTGGAGGAGTGGCCTCCTGTAGGAAATGAAACTTATTCCTCAACCCCGTCCTCATTCTTGGTTGTCTTGCAAATCTTTGTGATTGTCTAAGCAGACTACCTTGTTCTTAGTGGCTTCCAGTAGTTGAAGGCGTGCCAAGACCTGTCAGTGTCCCAAAGGAGAGGATCTCAGTCAACGCCTAGATTCAGGCTGAGCGAAAGCTGGATCAGGCCTCCCTGGGGGCTCAGTGGTAAAGAGTCTGCCCATCAGTGCAGGAGACGTGGATTCGATCCCTGGGTTGGGAAGATCCCACATGCCTTGGAGCAGCTAAGCCCATGCACTATAACTATAGAACCCATGCTCTAGAGCCCGGAATTCACAGCTACTGAGCTCATGGGCCACAACTACTGAAGCTCACGAGCCCTAGAGCCTGTGTTCCCCGACGAGAGAAGCCGTCACAGTGAGAAGCCCCCCACACCACAGCTAGAGAAAAGCTCCCGCAACAGTGAAGACCCAGCATAGCCAACAATAAATAAATAATTAATTTAAAAATTTTTAAAGGAACCCCCCCCCACCAAAAAAAAGCTAGATCTTCAGGCAGCAGCTTGTAACGTATGGAAATAGATATCTTACGGGAAAAAGACAGGGAAGAATTTTCTGTGCTTCTTCTGCACTGACCTCTAAGAGCACAGCCACTGAAGAACTGTTTCTTTGCTGCAGTCCCATTGAACCCGGGGACACAAGCCTCCCTAGCCATCAGAGCCAGGCTATCAGGGGAGGTGCCCTCTTGATGGCACCGCAAAACCCAGGGTGCCAGATGTGTGCACCAGTTCTCCTCTGCCGCGTCACAGGCACTGCTGACGTCAATGGGGCACAGACAGTGTGGAAACTGTTCCTGCTGTGCTCCCCCGTCTCCACGGAGCGTCGTCCTTGGTCTGTAGATGTGTGCTGGATTAGAAGCCTGACTCTCAGACCGCAGCTTTTAGGATAAGCATACAGGCCTTTTTCAGAGAAAGCCTGGAGGTTGGGCGTTTCTGATTGGCATCTCTGCACTGAGCCTTGGGGGGATCGTCTCGTAAGAATTCTTTCTCTGTCTCATCCAGTCCTGTGGGATCTGAATGCACAAGTCCTGCTGGCAACCAGAGACAGGCAATGAAGGAGCGTGCCCCCTGGGTGGCGGCACACCAGCTGGGGCACCAGACGTGTGCACAAGCTCCTTCTAGGGAGATGCTCATGACGTAGATCCGGGCACAGGGAGGCACAAAGGTGGGAGCCGCTGGCCTCCCTGGTCTCTGGGGGTGGCGGTGGCAGCTAGCCCCTCTCTTGTGTTAAATTAGAGGCCTGAGACAGGTTACAGCTTTCAAAACACGCAGAGAGGCCTTTTTCAGGGAAAGCCTGGGCATTGCCATGTGCTGTCTCTGCTCTGAGGCCTGGGGGGAAAGCTGGGAACCCTCACAAGCCCTTTTGAAATGGGTTCTTTAAAAGAGAGTTATGAAGCACTGTGGAGAACAGTATGGGGGTTCCTTAAAAAACTAGAAACAGAGCTACCATGTGATCCAGCAATCCCACTCCTGGGCATATACCCTGAGAAATCCTTAATTCAAACAGACACACATTCCCCAGTGTTCACTGCAGCACTATTTGCAATAGCGAGGACGTGGAAGCCACTGAAATATCCATCAACAGATGAACGGATAAGGAAGATGCGGTCCATATACACAGTGGAATATTACTCAGCCATCAGAGGAACGAAACTGGGTCTTTTGTAGTGATGTGGATGGACTGAAAGTCCGTCATACAGAGTGAAGCAAGTCAGAAAGAGGAAAAGAAATCTCACATATGAATGCATTTTTGCAGAATCTAGAAAGATGGTGCGGATGAGCCTATTTGCAGGGCAGGAAAAGAGACATAGACATGGAGAGTGGACGTGTGCACACAGCTGAGTGGGAAGGGGAGGGTGAGATGAACCTGGAGGTTAGGATTGACGTAAATACACTACCACGTGTGAAACAGACAGCTAGGGAGAAGCTGCTACTGAGAAGGCCCTTCAGGAGGACACCCCAATAAATAAATAAATGCATACATAACTTTAAAAGAGGGAGAGAGCTGGGAGTTTCTCCTGATTGCAGGCTATTAGGCCGGAGACGGGGTCTAAGGTGGGATTGCATCTTACCCTCTCCGACCTGTTTGGATGTGAGTCCATCCTCGTTCACTCAGGGTATATCAGTGGCTCACTCAGCGTCCTGATTTCTTTCAGAGGAAACCGCAGCACACAGAGCTGTGTCCCAGGAGCAGGTGTGCTCAGGGGCCTCCTGTGTCACCGCCTGGGACTGGAAACAAGGTCCAATCTTTTTAATGCTGTGACAGCTTCCTTTTCACCTGGAGCGTCAAGATATTCCAGCTTTATCTTCTACATCATCAGCCCTTACTTCAAGAGGCCTTGGGGTTTTCATTTGTTTTGCCTCATCTTGTGATTTAGTGGGAAATGGTGCTTTGAGATCACAATCTGGGTTTGATGGATTCCCACTGCCACTGGGATGGTTATTGTTTATAAGCCTTTTCCATGGACAGATCTAGGAATTACACCTATTTATTTATCTGTTTGTAAACTATGTTCCACTTGAAACTATTGGCAAAATTAAAATTTTTACTTGGTCTCATCTATATGGCTATGTTTTCTTTCTTCTGCATTGAGTATCCCAATTTTTGCCTTGTTAGTATAGCCTTCAAACACTAAACTTTGGCTTTTTACCCCCATTTAGACTTAGTTTAAAAGTAGCCATGCATTTAATGCTCATGACTAATTATTTTTATTTATTTTTCTAATTAATTAATTTATTTTAATGGAAGGATAATTACTGTACAATATTGTGTTGGTTTCTGCCACACATCAACATGAGCTAGAAACAGGCATACATATGTCCCCTCTCTCTTGAAGATCCCTCCCACCTTCCCCCCGTCGCACCCCTCTAGGTTTCAGGCATATGTGTGTGCAAATTGCTTCAGTTTGTCCTAGGCTGCATGACCAATTCTTATGTCTAAGACTCTTAAGTATTTATTTGAAGCTTATTTTCTAGTAGATATTTCTGGAGAAACTCACGAGAAAAACATTCCCCAAGTTCTTGTATGTTTTGAGAATAATCTTTCTAACTTTTTGTACTTAAAAGTTTATCAGATTTAAAATTTTTGGTTCACATTTTCCTTCCTTGAGGATCTTAAATTTACTTCTAGCATGAAGTGTTGCTTTCAAAAAATGTGATAATAAAAAAGAAGAGTCATGATAAAAATGTAACTTTCTTACCCTTGTTATTTAGTCAGCGGCTCCATTGCCTAGATTTCCAAAGAGCTTTGACATTTTTCACTTATTATGAAGCAACGGGCAAGAGTCTTGGTGTGTTTTGTGGGCAAGTCTTTCTGGAATGCTTTCATTGGTGTTATTCTGTCCCTTATTTTCCTTTGAGATTTTATATGGAATTTAACCTTAATCATTGTCAGCTGCTCATTTTCTTGTGCAATTAGTTTTCCTGAACTTTTTGAAGGAGAAGTGATTTAGTCAAGGTTTTCTAACTTCACAGGGCTCCCTCTTCCGTGTTTTTTTGTGTCGTATTGACAAAGTATGATAGTTCACCTTCGGAAATTGCCTGGCTTTGTTCTCCCTCCCAGTTTTATTTATGCTTTGATTTTCCTTCGCCTATGTTGTCCTTATCCTACTCAATTTTGATTCTATTTCCAATCATTTCTTTTTAGCCTGTCATCCAGTTTGTGTCTTCCCTGGTGGCCCAGCTGGTAAAGAGTCTTCCTGCAATGCAGGAGACCCGGGTTCAGTCCCTGGATTGGGAAGATCCCCTGGAGCAGGAAATGGCAACCCGCTCCAGTATTCTTGCCTGGAAAATCCCATGCGTGGAGGAGCCTGGCCAGTTACAGTCCATGGGGTTGCACTTTCAATTATCACTCTCCAGTTCTGGAAGGGAGTACCAGCTGGTCAGTTTTGAGAGTACAAAGGGTCTGGAAAGAGCTAGCCCTTTCAGACCTAAACATGGATTCTTGCTCTCACCTACATTGGATTGTATGAAATCCCTTCAGTTTCAGCTTTGGTTCTCATGGAGATCTGCTGGAGTTTACAGGGAATATCTATTGGCTGTTTTATGATGTTGCTGTTCTCAGATCTGTGAGATGCCTCATGACTTGCCTCTGCTTCCTCCTGCAAAGATGCTAGCGAGTGCATGCTGAACTGTTTCAGTTGTGTCCGACTCTGTGTGACCCCTTGGACTGTAGCCCGCCATGCTCCTCTGTCCGATTCTGCAGGCAGGAATACTAGAGTAGCATGCCCTCCTCCAGGGGGTCTTCCCAACCCGGGGATCGAACCCACCCATATCCTTCATGTCTTTCTCCATGGGCAGGCAGGTTCCTTAGAGCCCCCTGGGAAGCCTGCTTGTGGTTGTTGGGGGTTTGTCTTCCTCTGCTTGTATCTGCATCATCAACTAAAAAAAGTCACCACGTGAGGGTTGCGAGTTACGCTTTCTTTGGGAGAACGAGGGCTATAGCCTGGGAGACAGCTGCTCAGACAGCTCTAAGGAACTGTCCTGAAGAGGTAGGGGGGCAACTCAGTATACACATGATTTTGGTGAAGGGGGTATAAATGCAATCAAGTACACATGTTGGCAGAGGGTTGATACTAGTCACAAGGAGCAGATACTTCTGTTAATGATTCTCTAGATTTGAGAAGATGCAAGAAATTGGGCTCATAAAACCTTCTCCTGAAAATATCTATCTGAAGGCTTGTTTTGCCAGATTTCTCAGAGCACAGAGGACCTTATTCCTGGTTCCATCCTGAACTTGTTTCAAGGTGTGTTGAAGGTCAGCAACTGCAGGGCCTAGTGACTTCATCCCTGTAAGGCAGACTGGGTCCATGGCAACTTTTGGCCATGCGGGGGTCTGTGGAGTACCCCCTCTCCTGGATTTGTTGTAAATGTTAGCCATGACTTTGGCTTTACTATCTAGTTTCTCTTTCTATTATTACATCGAGATTCAGAAAGTTCCCCAAATTATGTCATCTCTACTACCGTGATCTTTCCAGAATCTATTATGGTGTTTTCTGACTTGCAGAGGTCTTTAATTTTAATGGTGTAAAAGTTATGACTTCATTGCTATGGTTTATGTTTATGCTTGTGTTTCTAGAAGGGATTCCTCCATTCTAAACTCAAATAAATAGCCTCATATATGTATGTGTATATATATATATATAATATATCATATATATGTGTATGTATATCCATATATTGGGCTTCCCTGGAAGCTAGCTGGTAAAGAATCCACTTGCAATGCAGGAGACCCTGGTTCAATTCCTGGGTTGGGAAGATCTAATGGAAAAGGGATAGGCTACCCTCTCTAGTATTCATGGGCTTCTCTGGTGGCTCAGATGGTAAAGAACCCACCTGCAATGTGGGAGACCTGGATTCAATCACTAGGTTGGGAAGATCCCCTGGAGGAGGGCATGGCAACCCACTCCAGTATTCTTGCCTGGAGAATCCCCAAGGACAGAGGAGCCTGGCAGGCTATCATCCATGGGGTCTCAAAGAATTGGACACAACTTAATGACTAAACAACAACAACAACAACATATATATACACATATATATAACTATTGTATATGTAATGTATATTACTATTGTATAAAGTATATATTATATACTATTGTGATTATACAGTGGAAGTGACAAATAGATTCAAGGTATTAGATCTAATAGAGTGCCTAAAGAACTATGGACAGAGGTTTGTGACATTGTACAGGAGGCAGGGATCAAGACCATCCCTAAGGAAAAGAAATACAAACAGGCAAAATGGTTGTCTGAGACGGGCTTAGAAATAGCTAAGAAAAGAAGAGACACTAAAGGCAAAGGAGAAAAGGAAAGATATACCAATTTGAATGCAGAGTTCCAAAGAATAGCAAGGAGAGATAAGAAAGCCTTCCTCAGTGATCAGTGCAAAGAAATAGAGGAAAACAATAGAATGGGAAAGACTAGAGATCTCTGCCAGAAAGTTAGATATACCAAGGGAACATTTCATGTAAAGATGGCTCAGTAAAGGACACAAATGATATGGACCTAACAGAAGCAGAAGATATTAAGAAGAGGTGGCAAAAATACACAGAAGAACTACACAAAAAAGATCTTCATGACCCGGACAACCATGATGACGTGATCACTCACCTAGAGCCAGATATCCTGGAATGCAAAGTCAAGTGGGCCTTAGAAGCATCACTACAAACAAAGCTAGTGGAGGTGATGGAATTCCAGCTGAGCTACTTCAAATCCTGGAAGATGATGCCGTGAAAGTGCTGCACTCAATATGCCAGCAAATTTGGAAAATTCAGCAGTGGCCGCAGGACTGGAAAAGGTCAGTTTTCATTCCAATCTCCAAGAAAGGCAACACCAAAGAATGCTCAAACTACCGCACAATTGCACTCATCTCACACACTAGTAAAGTAATGCTCAAAATTCTCCAAGCCAGGCTTCAATAGTACATGAACGGTGAACTTCCAGATGTTCAAGCTGGTTTTAGAAAAGGCAGAGGAACCAGAGATCAAATTGCCAACCTCTGCTGGATCATCAAAAAAGCAAGAGAGTTCCAGAAAAACAT
>NW_011494808.1:3472920-3507136 GCF_000754665.1 Bison bison bison
ATTGACTATGCCAAACCTTTGACTGTGTGGATCACAACAAACTGTGGAAAATTCTGAAAAAGATGGGAATACCAGACCACCTTACCTGCCTCCTGTTAGAACTGGACATGCAACAACAGACTGGGTCCAAATTGGGAAGGGAGGACGTCAAGGCTGTATATTGTCACCCTGCTTATTTAACTTACATGCAGAGTGCATCATGAGAAACACTGGGCTGGATGAAGCACAAGGAAAAATATCAATAACTTCAGATATGCAGATGACACCACCCTTATGGCACAAAGTGAAGAGGAACTAAAATGCCTCTTGATGAAAGTGAAAGAGGAGAGTGAAAAAGTTGGCTTAAAGCTCAACATTCAGAAAACAAAGATCATGGCATCTGGTCCCATCATTTCATGGCAAGTAGATGGGGAAACAATGGAAACAGTGACAGACTTTATATTTTTGGGTTCCAAAATCACTTCAGATGCTGAATGCAGCCATGAAATTTAAAAGACGCTTGCTTCTTAGAAGAAAAGTCATGACCAACCTAGACAGCATATTAAAAAGCAGAAACATTACTTTATCAACAAAGGTTTGTCTAGTCAAAGCTTTGGTTTTTCCAGTACTCATGTATGGATGTGATAATTGGAGTATAAAGAAAGCTGAGCACCGAAGAACTGATGCTTTTGAAATGTGGTATTGGAGAAGACTCTTGAGAGTCCCTTGAACTGCAAGGAGATCCAACCAGTCCATCCTAAAGGAAATCAGTCCTGAATATTCATTAGAAGGACTGATGCTGAAGCTGAAACTCCAATACTTTGGCCTCCTGATGCAAAAAACTGGCTCATTTGAAAAGACCCTGATGCTGGGAAAGATTGAAGGTGGGAGGAGAAGGGGATGCCAGAGGATGAGATATTTGGATGACATCACAGACCCAATGGACTTGAGTTTGAGTAAACTCCGGGAGCTGGTGATGCACAGGGAGGCCTGGTGTGCTGCAGTCCATGCGGTCACAAAGAGTCAGACTGAACTGAACTGAATATTATTGTAGTACATATATACACACACACACAGTATATATGTACTGTATATATATTACTATTATTGTTTTTTACCTCCTACTTCATTCTCAGGACATCAAGTGCTCCAGTACTGTGAAAGTTTAAATTATAATGGGAATCCAGACAATGCTGTATGGACCCCTGTCTGGGTAGCGTAAAAAGCTCCCATATTTTTTAGTACTTTATTTCTTTTCCTTTTGTACATTAACAAAAAACATTCCTCTGTAATTCTTTTGGTGTTTCATGAAAGTTAGGGACCTGGTTTTATTTTTACAAATAGTCATTTCAAAACCATTTACTCACTTATCTCTGTGCAGATTTAAAAGGCTTTGTTCATCACAGACTAAATATTCTTTGTACTTAGGTCTGTTGCTAAGCCCTCTAATAATTTCCATGTGTCTATTTCTGTGACCACATCACGGTATCTTCATGACCAAACGTTATAGTTTTCTGTATCTGTTAAGTGCAAAAACCTTCCTTGTTATTTATCCTTTTCAACATTTCTTAACTACTCCCTCCCATGTATTCATTAAGATGATATTATGATTTCATCAATTTCATGGGTGTTGTGAATTGTTTTTTCCAATAATTTGAAATAAATTATATTTTTATAATCTAGAACTGTTTCATTCAGGAGAAGAGTCTATTTTTTTTCTTTATTCCAATCTTCTCTTGTAGTCCTTTTGAAGTTCTGTCAATATTTTCCCATAGATCCTCCAAACTTCTTTTTTCGGATGATGTAAAGATTTCTTTTTATTGTTCTCTGAAAAGACTGTAATCATATGCCCGAGTCACAGCACGGAGCCCACCCAGTGGGCCCATAAGCCCTGGTCCCTGGCCATTCTGGCCCATCTTATGACGCAGTGACCCACGCTTTCACTGACAGAGAGAGGTCCTCTGGCAGTCACAGGGCAGACTTGAGTCCGGAGCAGATGCTAAGCAATGGGGTCATCATACAAGCGTGAGTGAACACTTGGCCCTTTGCCTTTAAGAAATCTAAAGACAAGCATGCGTGTTAAATTGCTTCAGTCGTGTCCGACTCTTTGCAACCATATGGACTGTAGCCTGCCAGGCTCCTCTGTCCGAGGGATTCTTCAGGCAAGAATACCGGAGTGGGGTGCCAGTGCCCTCCCTCAGGGGATCTTCCTGACCCAGGGATCTAACCTGCCCCTTTTATGTCTCCTGCATTGGCAGGTGAGTTCTTTACCACTAGTGCCACCTGGTAAGCCCAGAAAACAGGCATAAATGCAAACAAATATGACTTCAAATGTTGTAATTTTTATGGAAGACAATAATCATTTGCCCATCTGAGGCCAATAGTCTTTGTGTGTGTGGGGGGGCGGGGGAGTGTAAGGAATTTATTTATTTTCATTGGGGATATAGTTGCTTGCCCCTTTAAAGGAAAGATAAGACAAATCTAGCAGAGTATTAAAAGCAGAGACATCACTTTGCCAACAAAGGTCATATAATCCAAGCTATGATTTTTTCATTAGCCACGCACAGATATGAGAGTTGGACCATAAAGAAGGCTGAGCGTCAAAGAACTCATGCTTTGGAATTGTGGTGCTGGAGAAGACTCTTAAGAGTCCTTTGGACTGCAAGGACATCAAACCAGTCAATCCTAGAGGAAATCAACCTTAACTATTCGTTGAAAGGACTGTTGCTGAAACTGAAGCTCCAATACTTTGGCCACCTGAACTGACTCACGGGGAAAGACCCTGATGCTGGGAAGGACTGAGGGCAGGAGGAGAAAGGGGCAGCAGAGGATGAAAAGGTTAAATAGCATCACTGACTCAATGGATATGAATTTGAGCAAATTCTGGGGGATAGTGGACAGCAGAGGAGCCTGGTTGCTGTAGTCCATGGGGTTGCAAAGAGTTGGACATGACTTAGCAGCTAAACAAAAAATAGCTGCTTTATAATATGTTAGTTTCTGTTGTACAATGAAGTGAATCAGGCATATGTATACATATATCCCCTCTTTTTGATTATAAAAATGTAATAATTTCTCTCCTTTCCTCAAGAGGCAAGATTGGTTCCAAAGTATGGATTGCTGACTCCCCAAATGAGGTTTGTGTTGTTGTTCAGTCGATTAACCATATCTGACTGAACAGTGGTGATCATTTTACTAATAGTGATTCTGTGTTTGTGGGTGGCAAGGGAATTTGGCATTTCAGAAGGCAGTTTGGCAATTTACATATACAAAAGTATCAAATGAATGCCTTTGACCCAGAAACTCCACATTTACATATTTGTCTTAAAAAAATAATTAAGAGTATATTCGAATAGATCATTATGATAATATTCAATGATCATAGTTTGGAATAATGCAAAGTTGGAAAGAATAAATGTCTGATAATGGAAGATTTGGTTAAATATGCAGTGTTATTGTTGTCCAAATCTTTTTCGAGCTTATGAACTATAGCCTGCCAGACTCCTCTGTCCATGGGATTTCTCAGGCAAGAATACTGGAGTGGGTTGCCATTTCCTTCTCCAGGGCATCTTCCCAACCCAGAGATTGAACCCGGGTCTTCTGCTTGGCAGGAGGATTCTTTACCACTGAGCCACCTGAGAGCCACCAGGGAAGCCGATTCAATACTTGCAGTATATGAAACTGTTTACAGTGATGTTACAGAAAAGCATCTGTGAATGTGAAGAGTACTTAAATATACTTTTTTAAAAGCTGCACTTTTGAGTTAAAATTTTCTTTTCATTTTGAAATAATCCCAAATGTGCAGCAAAGAATAGTCAGTCTTTATCTTTACAGGAGATGTAGGAGACAAGGGTTCTATCCTTGGGTCGGGAAGATCCCCTGGAGGAGGAAACGGCAACCCATTCCAGTATTCTTGCCTGGGAAATCCTATGGACAGAGGAGCCTGGCGGGCTACAGTCCGTGGGGTCGTGAAGAGTCAGACATGACTAGTACCACCACTGCCATCTGCATCTTTGGCAAGAAGGTCTCAGAAGTGATGATTCTTGCTGCCTTCCATATCAGTTGGGGAAAGTATACAGCTTCCTTTGTCTCATTCCTGGGACACTTGATTAATCTGCTGTCTTCTCCCTGATTAATCTTCTCAGTCTTCTCCACTGTAAAGTGACTCTTTTTTTCACTTTGTAATTGATAAGTATTGTGTGGAGAGGTCCACTGAGAGTGTGTAAACTTTCATTCTTTATCAAACTCCCAATTTGTTCATTTATGTCTACATGGATTCAGGCATTCTTATTTCATTCCCTGCTTTGCAATCGGTCTCTCATTGTTTATTTGGTGTGCAATTTGTCCCATATTTGAGCAGGGGGAACATTTTCAAATCATCTGTGCTCTTTCGACACATCACCATCAATCTTTGGGTTCTTTATTACTTTCTGGCACAATAGATATTCCAGGATCATTGTGTTTAGAGCAAGTTGAGTGGTAACCCCCTCCAAAGATCTATCTGTGTCCAAATCCCCAGATTCAGTGAGTTAAAAAGTTGACACTTTTTGGAAAAATGATTTTTTGTAGATGTGATTAAATTAAAGATCTTGAGATAAGGAGAGCATCCTGGATTATCTGGTGGGCCCTAAATCTAATCTCAAGTGTCCTTACTGGAGATAGAAAGGAGAAAACAGAGACAGAGAAGGTCGTGTGAGACAGAGGCAGGAGCTGGAATGGTGCAGCCGCAAGCGACGCCTGGAGCCAGGAGGGGGCAGAGGTGAGGACGGGTTCTCCCCTGGAGCCTCCCATGGACGAACAGCCCTGCCCGCATCTTGGTGTTGGACTTCCGGCTCCAGATCTTGGTGGAGAGATCTGACAAAGCACGGTCCACTGGAGAAGGGAATGGCAAACCACTTCAGTATTCTTGCCTCGAGAACCCCATGGACAGTATGAAAAGGCAAAAACATATGGCACTGAAAGATGAACTCCAGAGTCACAGGAGGAAACATTTCTGTTGTTTGAAGCCACAAGGTCTGTGGTCATTGGTTAGAGCGGCCTCAGAAATGACCACAATGTCCTCGCCTTGCACTAGAAATGGCCCAGAATCAGCCACTTCTGCAGGAGCCCTGGCTCCTTCTACTGTGGAACGGTACTTAGAAACCAACATCTGAGTGCCCGGTGTGCTCATGGTTATCTGGAGTCCCCTGTTCCCAGAGCTAAGGAAGACATACATTCACACACATTCATAAACATGTATTTTTAAAATCAGAAATCTACACTGATATCCCCATTCCAGTCTACTCTTCTCCATTTCCACAGTAGGATCTTGCCTCCCTGACAGCAAGACGCCTGGTTCCCGACACCCTTAGCACACTGGAGTCTGTTGCTGGAATCCCTGTCTGTGTGCAGACATGCTCCCCTCTGGGTCAGTCACCCCTGGCGGCTGCCCTTGCCGCTCCGCCAGGACCTCTGTGATCAGGCTGCTCCCCCGCTGCAGCGCCCTCGCCCACGTGGGTTCCGATGACTTCCAGGGCTGCCCCCTCCTCCCCAGTCAGACCTGCTCCCCGCCCCCTGCCTTCACCCCAACCACCACCGTGTGCCCCACGTCATGATGTGATGAGCCATGGCCCAGCCTGTCAAACAGGGGAAAGGAAAAGGGGAAGAGGAAACACAACATACATTTGTAATTGCAAAAAATTGTGAATTAATGTCATTTGAGGGAAAATTTGTATACATGAGGCAAAGAATCTGGGCATGCCCACAGCAGGAGGGTTCCAGGTGATTGCTGCTGGGACACCCCTCCCAGATTTGTTTTCTTTTCTCTTTTTGCTTTTTTTTGTCTCACTTTTCTTTTGTCCTCCTCTTCCTCCTCATTTTGCTCCTTTTTTTCTTTAGGAAGGGAGGCCAATGAGCATACTTTTTTTTGTAACAAGAAAAATGATTGGAAACTTTATTTTTAAAAACTGATTTATTTTTGAGATATAGTTAGTTTCAGGTGTACAACATAAAACTTTGATATTTGTATATATTGCAAAGTGATCACTACAATAAATCTAATCAACAGCCTCTGGAGACTTAATTTTTTTAAAAAGCTTATAATTAAACTCAAAGTTTTTTCTTCGTGGGTAGAGAGTAACTCAAAAAGTATGGTTCTCAGGATGACCTGAGGTTTCTTTTAACTTAAAAAATTGTTTTGAAGCTAACTTTTCCAGATGATTGTGCAACTGATTTAATCTGCTCTCTGCTTGAGTCTGAGGATTTCTGTCTCTAAGATTGCTGACATTTTCCCAGCTGGTTTGTGGATGCAGTAAAAGAGAGATCATCCATCTGTGCTGGGCAAAGTGGAGAGCAAAAAAAAAAAAAAGTGGAAAATAAGGTCCCTGATCTTTTTTTAACACTCTCAAAGTCTAGTAAAAACTTGTTACCGTTTCCAATTGCATCAAGTTCAGCTGACTTGAAAGTAGCCAAAAATCAAGCCCAACTAAGAGCAATCCATCTCTTTGTAAATTTCGACTTCACGGACCTCGGTGGAATCTATGTGGCCGATTATAATTGATCTGTTTTAGGACAGTGTGTACAGGTACGTGGGCTTCCTTTACCTGGCGGTGAAGAATCTGCCAGCCTATGCAGGAGATGTGGGTTTGCTCCCTGGATCAGGAAAATCCCCTGGAGGAGGAAATGGCAACCCACTCCAGTATTCTTGCCTGGAAAATCCCATGGACAGAGGAGCCTGGCCGGATACAGTCTACGGGGTTGCAAAGCGTTGGACATGACTGAGTGACTGAGCCCGCACGCACAGGCACGTGTCTTGTGATGCATCCTCGTTCCGATAATACAGCCCGGGAATGTTAGTTGCATACAGATGTCCCAGGGTTGTTTTCTTAATTGAGGTACTTCTGGTAGAATTAATTTCTCAGTTTACTTGTGGCTGTTGAAAACAGACTCTGTTTAGATGGACTTAGCCCATGAAGTCATCCTCTCTCCGCTTTGGCACTTTCACTAGTGCGCGTTTTATCCCTTTGTATTAGTGACTTTGGCCCCAGGATGCTTTTTCCCACTCTGCCTGGTTTCTGAGCGAGCTTGCCTGGGCCTCCTTAGATTCCAGCTGTAGAGATTTTGGCCAGTTGCAAACTCTTTCATATTACAGTATAAAGGGAACTAAATGTGTGACACTCCATGGCTTTAGGCTTTCATTTTTCTGGTTCTTTTGTTTAGATTCATTTTTATCCTTATGTCCACGGACGTTATTTTAATGGGCCATTTTCAGGGAGATTAATTATACCCTTGGCACATCTGCTTTCCCATTTGAAAATTTTCTCTCTGTGACAGGATTGGAAAATAATAGGAAACAGTTCATACAGCTGCCTTAGTTACCAAGACAACAAACCGGAGAAATAACTGGCTTCTCTCTGTTTCTCTGAATTACCTTCCAAATACAGTAATCTTCATCCTAAAAGCTGTGTATCTGTTTGAGATTACTACTTGAGTAGTTACTAAAATAATGTTTTAGCAAGAATATTACTTGCCCTGATTATTAGAGAACAAAGCAGTTTTTGTTTTATCATCAAGTTTTATTTTATGCTATTTTAGAACTTACACAGGTAATTTGTACACACTAAGTTTAGGAACATAAAACTTTTTGGAAGGATCTGGGGGTAAAAAGGGCTTCCCAGGTGGCACTAGTCATAAGGTAATCTGCCTGCCAACGCAGGAAATGCATGAGACGTTGGTTCAATCCCTGGGTTGGGCAGCTCCCCTGGAGAAGGAAATGGCAACCCACTCCAGTATTTTTCCCTGCAGAATCCCATGCACAGAGGATCCTGGAGAGCTACAGTCCATGGGTCATAAAGAATCGGACACGACATGGCAACTGAGCACAGATGCACACACAGGGGTAAAAAGTCTAAGTCTCAATATCCAAGATACTTATCTTGATCGTTATCAACATATCAAAGTGAATGTGATTCAGTAAATTGTCTTAGAATGAATTTTAGAACAATATATCAGATTAATAAAAACCACATGTTAAATGTGTCAAAAATAAAAAAGTTTTAAAGCTCTTTAAAATTTATATAAACAATATGTACTTCTTTGAAATTCAGAAAAAACAGGCAAGCAAAAAAGAATAAATTGCCCACAATTCCACTACCCTGAAATCACCACCAATAATATTAATTTTTAATGCTTTTCAAAATAATTAATTTTTATTTTAAAGTGACACATGTTCATTAAGTAAAAAAAGTGCTTAGTCTCATTAATAATGATAATAAGAACAGTAATAACAGCTGGTCTTTATTGAATGTTCCCTATACACCAGCCTGTGGTCTTAGCTTACACGCAGGAAAACACAACCTTTTTCTGAGTAATTATTAATTTCTGATCCTTTCTTTCCTTCTGTATATAGACATTTAAAAAATTATGTAGTTATAATTGTACCATATGAACAGTTTTGAATTCTGTTTTTTAATAACAATTCTTTTCTGTGATGCTCCATTTTCTTTGATGTCACTTTCGTAGTATGTTATCAGACAGTGTTATAAAAATGCCCTTTTACTGGTTGTTCACTATTTCACAGAAGGCATGTAAACAATTCATTTAACCATTTCCATGTTGTTGGACACAGTATTTCAACTTTTTCGTATAATGCTCTTTTTACGTTATTTCTTAGAATAGATGATTTTCTTAAAATGGGTCTATCCGAAATGAAATTATTGGCTCAACTTAAGGAATAGTTTTAGATCTCTGAAATGTGTTTTCATATTGCTTTGCCAAAAGGTTGTGCTTACTCATGTTGGCATCATCATTATATAACAATACCAGGATGCTTCTTGTTCTTTTCTAGTTTGAGAGAAGCGAAATAATAGACTGTATTTAATTAGTTTCTCTTTGATTATGACTGAGTTTGATGATTTAACAGTATCATTCCCTTTTTTAATGAATTACCTGTCGTGATGTTGCATTTTATCCTCAAAACTGTAATGTCTTTTTAAATCACAAGTCCTATATACTGATTGTAAAATTAAAACAATATAGAATGCAGTTAGGAGCAGATGCTCCTTCCCATCTGCTCCATCTCACTCCCGCAGGACCGTTGGCCAGGTGCATCCTCAGACCTTTCTCGAAGATTCAGGAGTTAAGCTCTTTTCGTTTGCAGTGTTGGGTGGGAGGGAGATGAATTTGATACGCGTTCTTTGTGAAGCAAAGATATTCCCCTTCGTCTTTTATACTTGCTAGCAATACATTCTGTTCATTAGCTTCTCTTTCTTTTTTAAAATAGCTTTATTTATTTTTGGCTGTGCTGGGTCTTTATTGCTGTGTGGGCTTTTCTCTAGGGAGCAGGGGCTACTGTCTAGGTGATGTGAGCGGGCCTCTCATTGTGGCGGCTTCTCTTGTCGTGGGGCGTGGGGTCCCGGGCGCATGGGGCTCAGTAGTTGTGGCACATGGGCTCAGTGGGTGTGGTGCCCAGGCTCTAGAGCACAGGCTCAGTAATTGTGGCGCATGAGCTTAATCGCTCCATGACACGTGGGATCCTTCCGGCCCAGAGGTCGAACCCGTGTCTCCTGTGTTGGCAGGCAAATTCCCAACACTGGACCATCAGGGTAATCCTAAATGCCTCTTTTAAAAAGAGCTAGGTTCTCTTATTTCCTAATGAAAAATCACATCTTTTTCTTTTAAAGATTAGTAAATGCCTAAATTTTGCCATCTAAAGGTTTTAAAAGAACATGGGGTGATGGATCATGGCTAGATCATGTAAGACCAGGGTTTAACTACAGTCTGCTGAACTACTGGTGAGTAGATTTTCAAATTTTGGTTTATCAATTAAAATGATTTTATTGTTTCACCGTGATTTAGATTTCGATTTTGCTTAATTGGGCAGCTGACTTCTCAAACTATCTGTTCATTCTTTTTTTTTTTCCTACTGTGTCAAGGGTTGCCATTTCCTTCTCCAGGGGATCTTCCCGACCCAGGGATCAAACCCAGGTCTCCTGCATTAGAGGCAGATGCTTTAACCTCTGAGCAACCAGGGAAGCCCTTAGAATTTGTTAATATCATTTCAATCATTTTAAGTGTTCACTTCAGTGGCATTATATTCATGATGTGTAACTGTTACCATATGTCCATTTCCAGAACTTTTTCATCACCTTGAGCAGAGACTCTGTACCCATTGAACTGTAAGGGGTACCTCCCTCCCCCTTCTCTTACCCGTGGTAACTTCTATACTGCATTCTGTCTCTGAATTTTCCTTGTCTGTGAGTTTCATATAAGTGGAATCATAAAATATCTGCCCCTTGGTGCCTGACTTATTTTACTTAGCATAATGTTTTCCAGGTTCATCCAGGCAATAAAATTTTGTTTATCTATTTACCTGTTGATGAACACAAAGATGTTTCTGCCTCTGGCTATTCTGAATAATGCTGCAGTGAACATTGGTGTACAGATATCTGTATCTGTTTGAGTTTCTGCTTTCAAAGGTATATGCTTAGAAGTAGATTTGCTCAGTCATATGATAATTCTATGTTTAACTTTTTGAGAAACTGCTAAAATGCTTTCCACCACATCCTCACCATTTAAAATTCCCACTACAATGAACGAGTGTTCCAATTTTTCATATCCTGGCCACTGCTTGCTATTTTTCTTTTTCTTTTTTTAAAAATAATAGTCATCCTGTTGTGTGAGGAGTAACAGCACACTGTGATTTTGGTTTGCATTTCTCTAATGATTCATGATGTTGAGCATCTTTTCATGTGTTTATTGGCTGTTGCAGCTCTTTCTTGGAGAAAAGTCTATTTAAGTCCTTTGCCCATTTGGGAATCAAGTTGTTTGTTTTTTGTTGTTGACTTGGAATTCTTTATGTATTCTGGATACTAATCTCTTATCAGATTTGCAAATATAAATATTTTCTCCCATTATGAAAGTGAAAGTCACTCAGTTGGGTCCTACTCTTTGCAACCCCATGGACTATACGGTCCATGGAATTCTCCAGGCCAGAATACTGGAGTGGGTAGCCTTTCCCTTCTCCAGGGGATCTTCCCAACCCAGAGATCAAACCCAGGTCTCCCACATTGCAGGTGAATTCTTTACCAGCTGAGCTTCTCTTTTTACTCGCGGTGTCCTTTGATGTACAAAAGATTTAAATTTTGATGAAGTCTATATTATTTATTTTTCTGTTGCCTCTGCTTTTGGTGTCATATCCAAGAAATCATCAGATTCAAAGTTATGAAGGTATTCTCTTATGTTTTGTTCTAAAAGTTTTATGGTTTTATCTCTTTAGTTCTTTCATCTTTTTGGTTAACTTTTAAGTTTTGTGTGTGGTGTGAGGATATCCATTTTCCCAGCACCGTCTGTTGAATAGATCATTCTTTCCTCATTGTATTGTCTTGGCATCTTTGTTTAAAATCCAACTGACCATATATGTGAGAGTTTGTTTTTGGGGGGCTTTGTGTTCTAACCTATTGGTTTATACGCCCATCCTTATGCTGATACGTCACTGTTTTGATTACTGATGTTTTGTGGTAAGTTTCCAAATTGGAAAGTATGAGAACTTCACTTTGTTCTTAAAGTTTTGTCTGTTTGGGGTCCATTGAGAGTCCATACAGATTTTAAGTTGGATTATTTTTATTTTTGCAAAACATATTACAGGGAGTTTGGGAGTTTGGTAGGGATTACACTGAATCTGTGGATCACCCTAGACACAACTGTCAACTTTAAAATATTAAATTTTCCATTCCAGTAACACAGGCTGCCTTTCTGTTTATTTACATCTTCTTTAATTTCTTTCAGGAATGTTTTAGTTTCAGCATACAATTTTTTGCCTCCTTAGTCAGACTTATTTTTAAGCGTTTATTCTTTTTGAAGCTATGGTAATTGAAAAAAATTTTTTTTCTATATTTCCTTTTCAAATTGTTCATTGCTAGTGTATAGAAACTGAACTGATGTTCATGTGTTGATTTTGTATTCTACAACTTTGTTGAATTCACTTATTTGCTCTAATAATTTTTTAAAAAATTTATTCAATTTGATTTGGAGGGTGGCACATACCCCTTCCATTCTCCAGCTAGTATAATGTGTGGCAGGACTTTTTTTTATTTTTTTAAATTAAGAATTTATTTAATTATTTATTATGGCTATGCTGGGTCTTAAAACTCGCGCGTTTTCTCTTGCTGCAGAGCACAGGCTCTAGGGCACACAGGCTTCAGTGGTTGTGGTGCACGGACTCAATTGCCCCTCGGCACGTGAAATTTCCTGGATCAAGGATCAAATCCATGTCCCTTGCATTAGTAGGTGGATTCTTAACCACTGGACCACGAGGAAAGTCTCTAACCTGTTTTTTTGCATGTGGAATCTTTAAAAAAAATCTTTTTTCATGTGGCATAGATGATCATGCCATGTGCAAACAGATAGTTTCACTTCTGTGAAATTTTTATTTCTTTTTCTTGCCAACTGCTTTGGTGAGGCCTTCTAGTACTACATTAAATAGATGTGGCAAAAGTAGGCATGCTTGTTTTCTTCCTTATTAGGGAACAAGCTTTCACTCTTTCATTATTGAATGTGATGCGTCCTGTGGGTTTTTGTGTATTGCTTTCATCATGCTGAAGAAATTTCTGTCTAGAAATTAGGCTTCTAGAATTAAGCTTCTAGAAATTGGAAACCATTTCAAAGAATTGAAGAAGCCAAAATCCTCAAGAGGGATGGAAAAAGTCTTACCGTCTTAGTAGGGTTCTCCAGTCAATGGTATTGTTTAAAACCAGACGTGATGGTACAAAATGGTACAGTCCTTTGTTATTACATTCAAGAGCTCTAAAGCTATTCATAATCTTGAGCCAGTAATTTTATTTGAAGAATGATTTATCCATTCCAAGGAATGGACTTATTTTAAATATATAAAGAGTTTTATGAAGAAGCAGAAAAGTTTCTGCATTGTATTTTACATTCTGTGCCATGATCGGGAAAGTTTAAGTCAGAGAATGGATTTGTCTTACTTTGCCAACAAAGGTTCGTCTAGTCAAGGCTATGGTTTTTCCTGTGGTCATGTATGGATATGAGAGTTGGACTGTGAAGAAGGCTGAGCGCTGAAGAATTGATGCTTTTGAACTGTGGTGTTGGAGAAGACTCTTGAGAGTCCCTTGGACTGCAAGGAGATCCAACCAGTCCATTCTGAAGGAGATCAGCCCTGGGATTTCTTTGGAAGGAATGATGCTGAAGCTGAAACTCCAGTACTTTGGCCACCTCATGTGGAGTGTTGACTCATTGGAAAAGACTCTGATGCTGGGAGGGATTGGGGGCAGGAGGAGAAGGGGACGACAGAGGATGAGATGGCTGGATGGCATCACTGACTCGATGGACCTGAGTCTGAGTGAACTCCGGGAGTTGGTGATGGACAGGGAGGCCTGGCGTGCTGCAATTCATGGGGTCGCAAAGAATCGGACACGACTGAGCGACTGATCTGATCTGATCTGATCTGATAGAAGGTTAAAGTTTACAGTTTGCTACCAGGACAACACAGAGAATTTCAGACACCTTCTCTTCACTTTGCATGCACAGTTCTTTTGTGAAGTGAAACATTACAAAAAAAATAATCCAGTGTCTCAATGTGATAATGTGGTCAACACTGCGTGGCTAAGGTAAGGTAAGGTAAGGTAAGGTAAGGTAAGGTGAAGTTGCTCAGTCATGTCCGCCTCTTTGCGACCCCACGGACTGTAGCCTGCCAGGCTCTTCCATCTGTGGGATTTTCCAGGCAAGAGTACTGGAGTGGGTTGCCATTTCCTTCTCCAGAGGATCTTCCCGACCCAGGGATTGAACCCAGGTCTCCCGCATTGTAGGCGGACGCTTTACCGTCTGAGCCACCAGCTAAGTAAGATCTTACGTTAAGGAACAAGACGGATTTATTTGGCAAGACAGAACAATGGAGTAAGGGATAAAAATGATATTTCCAGTGTGGTTTATGTGTCCTTTGCATCAGGAATGCTCTAGAACGGTGGTTCTGAACCAGGGGGATATTGTCCCAGGGGACCTTTGGCAATGTTTGGAGACATTTTCTTCTCCTGACTGGGGGTGCGGGCAGGGGATGGGGGACCTACTGACATCTAGCGGTAAAAGCTGGAGATGCTGCTCAGTACTCTGCAAGGGTCTTCCCTTGTAACTGGTAAACAATCTGCCTGCAATGAAGAAGAACAGGGTTCGATTCCTGGGTTGGGAAGATCCCTTGGCGTAGGAAATGGCAACCCACTCCAGTATTCTTGCCTGGAGAATCCCATGGACTACAATCCCTGGGGGGCTACAGTCCATAGGGTCACAAAAAGCCGGATATGACTGAAGGGACTTAGCATGCAAGAGGTGTTTTTAATACTTAACATTACTAGATAATATTTGATATATACAGAAGAATAATCTCAGATATGCAGATGACACCACCCTTATGGCAGAAAATGAAGAAGAACTAAAGAGCCTCTTGATGAAAGTGAAAGAGGAGAGTGAAAAAGTTGGCTTAAAATTCAACATTCAGAAAACTGAGATCATGGCATCTGGTCCGATCATTTCATGGCAAACAGATGAGGAAACAATGGAAACAGTGAGAGACTTTATTCTTTTGGGCTCCAAAATCACTGCAGATGGTGACTGCAGCCTTGAAGTTAAAAGATATTTGCTCCTTGGAAAAAAAGTTGTGACCAACCTAGACAGCATATTAAAAAGCAGAGACATTACTTTGCCAACAAAGGTCCGTCTAGTCAAAACTATGGTTTTTCCAGTAGTCATGTATGGATGTGAGAGTTGGACTATAAAAAAAGCTGGGCACCAAAGAATTGATGCTTTTTAAGTGTGCTGTTGGAGAAGACTCTTGAGAGTCCGTTGGATTGCAAGGAGATCCAACCAGTCAATCCTAAAGGAAATCAGTCCTCAATATTCATTGGAAGGACTGATGCTGAAACTGAAGCTCCAATACTTTGGCCACCTGCTGTGAGGAGCTGACTCATTTGAAAAGACCCTGATGCTGGGAAAGATTGAAGGTAGGAGGAGAAGGGGATGGCAGAGGATGAGATGGTTAGATGGCATCACTGACTCAATGGACTTGACTTTGAGCAAGCTCTAGGAGTTGGTGATAGACAGGGAAGCCTGGTGTGCTGCAATCCATGGGGTTGCAAAGAGTTGGACATGACTGAGCGACTGAACTGAACTGAACTGAAAGAATATGTATAGGTGATTATATACATTTATATATGTGAATATTATATATATGATGATGCGGAATACAGTACAAATAACAATGCATTAAATGAATTCCCACAAGCCCACCACCCAACTTATGAATTAGAACATTATCAGTAATGTGGGCTCCTCACAAGTTCCACCCCCTGCTTCTTCCCATGAAAAATTCCAGAATTCACCATCTTCAATTTTATATTTATCATTCCCTTGCCTTTTAAGAATAGTGATAGCATGTGCATACCACCCTAAATTATATACTTTTTAAATCTTACTTTTCCTTTATTCAAATGGTATTGTAATGGAGGTCATCTTTTGTGACTTGTTTTCGACATTCAAATTATCCATTTTCTCACATGTCCTTGTAATTCATCCATGTTACTGCTGTATAATATTAAATTATTCCAAAATGTATCTCTTCTCCTATTGACATACACTTGGGATTTTTATGGGCTGACCTGTGTTTCCGCAAACTCCTAAGTTGATAGCCTGACTCCCAGTACTTCAGAATGAGACTGGATTTGGAGATTTTTAAGTAAAGTAGTGGTTTACTTTAAAGTAAAATGGTGTTAAGTTAAAACAAGGCCCTTGGGATGAACCCTAATCCAATGTGACCGGTATCCTGACAAAAAGAAGAGAAAAAAGAAATATGATCTTATTTGTTAGAAAAAAAATTTTTACTTCGTACTCAATTAATTTGCAAACTTATCTTTTGACAGTTATCTTTATAACACTGGCACTACAAATCCTGATCTCATTTCCTCTTTCATTTCATACAAATCAGTTAGCTTTGAAGTCAAGGGTTTACCACATTGCTGGGTCTTTTGCTAAAAAGTTCATGTTAGAATTAGTGTCAGAAGTTAAGGAACTTCAGAGAGCCTGTATGTATTTCTTACATATGTATTTCTTATGTATATGTAAATACTTATGTATTTCTTACATAAGTCTTCAGATAGTGCTTTATTGCTTTTTGTATTGGTTGAAATTGTACATTTGGAATTGCTATGTTATTATTTTCTACAGTTAACAATAGTTTGTCTATTTTTCAATAAATTAGTTGTTAAGAGTAAAAGAAAAGAAAAAAAAAGAGGAGATTGGACACACAAAAAGACACTGGAGGTAGACCCAAAGTGAGGAAAGACCATGTAAAGGCGCTGCAAGAAGGCAGCCATGCGCAAGCCAAGAGAAACTTGCAGCCTCCAAAGCGGCAAGAAAATAAAATTGGTTGTTTAAGCCACCCCGTGATATCTTGTTATGACAGCCCTAGCAAGTGTATATATATATATATATATATATATTTGTTGTTGTTTAGTCACTAAGTCGGGAGAAGGCAATGGCACCCGACTCCAGTGCTCTTGCCTGGAAAATCCCATGGATGGAGGAACCTGGTAGGCTGCAGTCCATGGGGTCGCTAAGAGCCGGACATGACTGAGCGACTTCACTTTCACTTCTCACTTTCATGCATTGGAGAAGGAAATGGCAAGCCACTCCAGTGCTCTTGCCTGGAGAATCCCAGGGACGGGGGAGCCTGGTTGGCTGCTGTCTCTGGGGTCACACAGAGTCGGACACGACTGAAGCGACTTAACAGCAGCAGCAGCAATAGTCACTAAGTCATGTCTGACTCTTTTGCGACCCCGTGGACTGTAGTCCACCAGGCTCCTCTATTCTTCAGATTCTCCAGGCAAGAATACTGGAGTGGGTTGCCATTTCCTTCTCTAGGGGATCTTCCCGACCCAGGGATCAAACCTATGCCTCCTGTACTGGCAGGCAGATTCTTTACCACTGAGCCATGAGGGAAGGCATGTATATGTGTTATATGTATGTAATGTATGTTGCTGAAAACATCCTTGTTCCTGTGCACGTGTGTGTGAGTTTTTTACCGTGTACACTGGAGCAAAATGACTGGGTTCTACAGGAAACACATCTCACTTTAAGATGATGCCAAATATATTTCCAAAGCATGTAAAAAATTCTCATAATTCCACAGTCTTGTCAACACTTGCTATTGTCAGAACTGTTATTGTTCTTTTTCTTTTTTTAATTGAATTTCCTTCTTGTCCCATGTTACCTCTTCCACTGGTTTGGCAGTGACATGCTTTATTTCCTTTATTTTAGTGGTTACCCCCAGTATTATATCATGCACATCTCATCTAATGTTAATCAGGAATTTTCTCTCTGAGGATCTTAAAAGAGCTTTTGAACATATGCTTGGGATCACTGTTTCCCAAGCATTTCATCTTTTTGAAAATTCCTTTGAGACGTTACCATTTTATACAGATAAATTTGCTTTAGACACACACACACAGATACACACATACCATTCCCTTTATTGTTTTGGTCATTCATTCCTCCTTCCATCTCACACTTTGTTCCTGAAGCAGGTTTTGTTTTCGTTCTTGTCTTTTCCCCTCTGAAGTTCTTTTATAAATGTCTCTAGTGGAGACGCACTGGAAACAAAGACTGAAAAATTACTTTCTGTCTGTAAACGTCTTTATTTCAGCTTGATTCTTGGAGCGCAGCCTTTCTGATTCATGATTCGAGATCCATAGTAGTTGGCGTTTAGCGTTTTTAGCTGTCAGCGCTCTTCATTGTCATTCTGAGGAGGTGATCTCGTCTCACTGGCTGCTTTAACAGGGTGACCTTGCATTTGCCCAGAGAGCCCAGTTTAATTAAGACTGATGCCTTAGATCAGTGATGAAGAATGCCTTCTTTGACTCCAAAAAAGTGTCCCTGTTTGGACAAGAAACAACACTGTCCAACAACATGGCAACCATTGTGCCCAAGAACTTCTTTTTCTCTTGCATGGTCTTCGTTTCATAAACCGTGTCTAGAATCAGGCTTATTGTCAGTCCTGCCCCTCCCCGCGTACACGGCATGTTGTGTACCCTCCTGTCTCTGCAGGAATCTGTGCTGTTCTTCTAACCTGTCCCCAAGTTTGCCGATTCCCTCTCAGGCACACCTCATCTGCCATTCTACCCGGACAGTGAGTGTCAATGATTATATTTTAAAGATCTATTTGGTTCTTTGAAAAAAGTTATTGGCTCATTCTATGTTTTGTTACTTCCTTATCGCTCTTTTCCACATTTTTCCTCTTCATATAAATTTATTTGGTATTCTGTATCTGGTGACTTCAGTACTCAGGTCCTTGAAGGTCTGAGTTTATGGTTCCCTGTTTCTGGACTTTTGGTCATGGAGGCTTACTTCCTTATGTGTTCAGTGAGCTTGTACTGTAAGATCAGATTTGGTTGCTTTTAATCCATTGGAATTCTGAGAGCCTAAATCCAGGATGCTCTCTTTAGGAAGAATTTGTTTTACCCTCTGATGCATGCCAGGGGTGCCCTCAGAAGACCAATGAAATGTGAGACTCTGAGGTTTAGCTCTCAGAGCCTGCGGTGAGCTCAGGAATTGTGGATTTCTCTATTTCAGCTTCTACACGTTTTCGCTTCCTGTACTTTGAACTTCTGTTGCTAAATGCACACGCATTTCGGATTGTTCTGTCTTCTTGGTCTATCGACCCCTTTATTGCCGCGTAATGTCCTCTACATTCAGGGTCATGGTCCTTGTTCTGAAGCCTATCTTGTCTAATATTTACATAGCTGCTCCAGCTTTCTTCTGGTTAGAGTTTACATGGCATATCTTTCCTCATCCTCTTAATTTTAACTTATGTCTTTATATTTAAAGTTGGTTCTCATAGACAGCATATAATTGAGTCTTGCTTTTTTATTATTTTAATATAAGGATTTGTCTTTTACTGATGCTTTATTTTTATTTTATTTTGGGGGCGTGCTATGTGGCATGTGGGATCTTAGTTCCCCAACCAGAGATCAAACCCATATTCCCTGAAGTGGAAGTACTGTGTCACTTCAGTCGTGTCTGACTCTTTGAGATCCTACGGACTGTAGCCCACCAGGCTCCTCAGTCCATGGGATTCTCCACGCAAAAATACTGGAGTGGGCTGCTGTATGGAGTCTTAACAACTGGACCACCAGAAAAGTCCCTCCTGATGTTTTTATAATTAATAGTATTGTATGAAATCTATATAGTGAAAGTGAAAGTCAGGTCTGACTCTTTGTGAGCCCATGGACTATACAGTCTTTGGAATTCTCCAGGCCAGAATACTGGAGTGGGTAGCCTTTCCCTTCTCTAGGGGATTTTCCCCACCCAGGGATCGAACCCAGGCCTCCCGCATTGCAGGTGGATTCTTTACCAGCTGAGCCACAAGGGAAATCTAAGAAGGGCCTAAAGATGCCCAAACTGGAAAATTTCAGTAGCATTGCTTTTAAAAAAATTTTTTTTAATTGAAGGACAGTAGCATTATTTATATAACAATTTATTAATAGTTGGATGAATCAAAAATTACTAATTTAATTTAAAATATAAAAGTGGTAAATGTTGCCTACGACCATTTAGCACCAATACCTAAAAATGTTTAAGATTATCTAGATTCCACCAAACACATTTACTGAATATCTACAGTTTGCTAAACTCTGTATCAGGTGCCAGCCTCACTGAAACAGAAAATATTCTGTTCTTCTGTGTGAGTGAACGGAAGTAGTAAAAGCAGTTTCTTAACAACTCAGAACCTGCTTGGAGGATTCTATGTGACTGGCTTTTTAATTGCCCACAGTAATATTTGCCCCCAGTTTTGCATGTAATTAGAAGAAGGATGTATTTTGAATACGGCTTCACAGGGGCTATTTGGTAAAGACCTGCCTGCAATGCAACAGACTCAGGAGATGCTCGTTCGATCGCTGGGTTGGGAAGATCCCCTGAAGAAGGAAATGGCAACCCACTCTAGTGTTCTTGCCTGGAGAATCCCACGGACAGAGGAGCGTGGCAGGCTACAGTCCATAGAGTCGCAGAGTTGGGCACGACTGAGCATCTGAGCACGTGTGACCACACACCTATTTTGAATCACATATTGAAGTGTGACCTGAGAGATCTAGTCAGCAAACCCATCCTGCTCTTTCCTGTGTTCCCGTAGAGGTGGAGATGGGAGGGAGCACCCTGGCTCTTAGCGTAACTGGAACAGCCACAGGGCCTTTGAAGCTTGAAGCTGGACCAGTCACTGACGTGCTCTGAGACTGTGGAGAGGATTCATTTCCTAAAGCATCAGATGACAGTGTGTATTTGTGTATCGGGCTTCCCTGGTGGCTCAGTGGTAAAGAATCCACCTACCAAGCAGGAGACGGTTCGATCCCTGGGTCAGGAAGTTCTCCTGGAGAAGGAAAAGGCAACCCACTCCAGTATTCTTGCCTGGGAAATCCTCTGGACCGAGGAGCCTGGCGGGCTACCCTTCTGTGGGGTCGCAAAAGAGTTGGACACGACTGAGCGACATTCACTTTTAAAGCATCAGTTGCTTGAGACATGCTAATTCCCACCCCCTGTCCCATTAAAGAGTTTAGAAACACAAGGATGATGTGAAATATTATTTTTAAAGATGGAAATGATCCTGGTAGTTTCCTGGTGACTATCAAAAATTCTTTTATTTTGTAAAGTTTCAAATACAGTCAAATGTAGTCATATTCCCATATTCTCATCACCAAACCAGTGTGCCAATCTTGTTTTATCTACCTCCCAGCCCAACTTTTTTTCTATGTTTTTCAAAGCCTTTTAAAGCAAACCATAGATACCAGATCATTAAACCTATAAATACTTCGGTATGTAAGTAAATCCTTTAAAAATTACATTATTATTATTATTATTTTAAATCCTTTAAAAATTACATTATTATTATTATTATTATTAAAAATTACATATTAATTCTTTGTGAGTCTCACTCTCTCCTTATTAGATTAGGAAATTAACAGGGTTAGTGATTTGTCCAAAGCCATGTAATTAGTGGCAGAATCAGGGTGAAAATTTTAGTGTTCTTAATATTTAATCCTATATTCTTTCCCCATAAAAATGTTGCCTCTAAAGATTACCTGCTTTCCGCTAAAAAGAAAAAAAAAAAAGAACTCTGCAGTTAGATTCTCCCTGAGTATCTTATGTTGCAGCCTTCTTGGGAGATATTAAAAAGGTAAATTTCTGAGCCCTGACCCCAGAGAATCTAATTCCTTAGGGCTGAGGTGGAGCCAGAGGTTTGTTGTAGCCAACTTACCCTGGTTCTTAAGAGCCGATATAAATTTTAAGGAATTTAATGAGCCAATGACTAAAAATCATTAAAAATTAAATTATATGTGCTAACAGTTAAATACAGTAAATTAGAAACAAAGGTAACAAATATTTAAAGCTCATCACTTCTTGGACTTGACTCCACTATGATCTGTGCTCTCGAAGCTACACACGTTGTGTCTGGCTGGTGAAAATATACGTGCTGCTGGGCGTCTGTTCCCCTTGGCATACTCAGTGGCGGCTTGAAATCAGCCAGGTGAGAGCATTTACACATAGAAACTGACAAAAACAAACCAGGCTTGGTTTACGGTTTTGCTGATTATTTAGACTTAGGAGGGTAATGGAGAAAAATATTAATAATGCAGATTGAAATTAAAATGTGTCACGTCTATGGCCATCACATTTTGAATAGTACAAAGTATGATAAAATATTCTTTGAATAGTCAAAAAACAATTACAATTCAGCAGTCTCTCACATCATTAATAGTTGACATTTCACTTTTCCTTTACTTATTAATCTTAACAAAAATATCAACCCACATTCATGTTGGAACTACACTCGTTCATCAATTGCCACTGCAAGTTGGCAATAGATAGAAGAGTTTTGCAACAAAAAAAAGCATTCTGTAGGAATCAATTAGCTGTAGGAAATTTATAATAAAAGCATTGCTGTATCATTAATTGTAAACTGTGTGTTAGGCATCTCTTTATCAGCAAGATAAAGAATATACTTTTGTGTATTGCCTACTTTGTATCGTGGAGCACCTACATTGTTTGCTTTTTTTGGAGAGCTAATTGATAAATATTTTCTAGTTTCTGGGTGAAATTCAGGAATCTGCGTTTTAAACGAGCGTGTTTGGTATTCTCAGGCCTCCTGAACTTGGAGAACCTCTGTTTCAGCCATTGAACATAAAGATCAGGAGCAATACTCAAGACTGTGAATGAATCCGTTCCTGAAGACATCTCTCCTGCCCTTTTATGATCCTCCCCTCCCACAACGGCAACCCACTCCAGTACTCTTGCCTGGCAAACCCCATGGATGGAGGAGCCTGGTAGGCTGCAGTCCACGGGGTCGCTAAGTGTCAGACACGACTGAGCAACTTCACTTTCACTTTTCACTTTCATGCATTGGAGAAGGAAATGGCAACCCACTCCAGTGTTCTTGCCTGGAGAATCCCAGGGACGGGGGAGCCTGATGGGCTGCCGTCTACGGGGTCGCACAGAGTCGGACACGACTGAAGCGACTTAGCAGCAACTTAGCAGCCTCCCACCTCTCCTGGCCACCTCACACCCAAGCATCTGATCTGCTTTATGTCACTAAAGGTCCGTTTGCGTTTTCTTACAGAATGTGCACTTTTTGGTCTGGCTTTGTTCACTTAGCATAACTGTTTTGAGGTTCATCTATGTTGCTGTCTGAATAGTTCGCTTCTTTTTATTCTGAGTAGTAGTCCATAGTATGGATTCAACACAACTTTTGTATTCATTTAACGCTGATGAACATCTGGGTTGCTTCCATTTTTGCTGATTACAAGTAACATTGGTGTGAGCATTTGTGTGTAAATCTTTGGACACACATTTGAATTTCTTATGCGTAAATAGCTAGGAGTGAAGTGGCTGAATCATCTGGTTGATGTGTTTGTAACTTTTTAAGAAACTGACACACCGTTTTTCAAAGTGTCAGAGGTCGTTTTGTTCTTTTTTTGTGTGGTGAAAATAGCATGAGCGGTTCTGGCATTGGCTTTAGACTTTTATGTGAACACCCTGAGCAAGCCAGTAATGCAATTACACAGTAATTCATGTGCTTTAAATAATTATATAGGCTTGAATCCGTAGGAGTGGGAAGAAATCAGTTTATAGCAATGAACACTGTATGGAGCTCGAGATGCTTATTTAATCCACTTCATTGGCTGATGATACATTTGTTCAAATCTGTTTTCCATGTCTCTGCCATTCTTGTTTGCCTTTCCATTTCCTTTTGTGATATTCTGAACCAGAGACAACATCTTAGGAGGTATTTTAAAAGGTTTAAAATTTGGGGGTAATAAACAACTCACTCACTCCAGTAAGCATTATGCTAGACATTATTTGATTTCAGAATTTTAGCTGAAGGCAACTAATTAATATTTAGCACATATACGCTGACAACATACTCAACACAGATAAAGGTATGTGTGTGTGTGTGTGTGGTGTTTGTTTTCCACTCGAGAATGTCATCTATTAATATTTCCAGAGTAGTGAGACCAGGGATGTTTCACTCAGGCTGACTGGGGCTGTAGCTCTGATTCCTTTCAGTGACATGTAAGTTTCATAGATTGTCACTCCAAGAAGCTGCCTGGCTGGCCCCTGGCTCTGAGGGGGTCCCTGTGAAGAAAGACAACCTGAAAGCTAAGACTAGGTATGTGATTATTACATAAATAAATTTTGCAAACCCCCATCTAGTAACGGCCCACCTCCGGTTAACTGTGTCTAGAAATTCAGGGCTGTGTGAGAGTTTCTGAGAGGAGGTGGCCACAGGGAACCCTGACTAGGGGACGCTTTCTTGTGTAAATGTGACGGCTTCTTCACCACTTCAATTGCAGTGTTATTTCCCAGTTTTTTTCGGGAGACTGCTCAGAGGCAGGCTGGGAAGAGCAATGAGCCTGCCTGAGCCTCACGGAGATTCCCCAGGAAGACTTGGCCCCACAGCCCTTCCTGCCCCAGGAAAGAGGCCACACGTGCAAACTCCCAAAATCAATGGACGAGTGCCCGGTTCCCTTTTGATGAAATTCAGCTGCAGTGTGGTATTGTTATTTCTTTTCCCATTTTATTTGTAGCACCATATGACTCTGGGGGAAAAAAAAGACGAATCACCAAATCATATGCACAGCAATAAGTAACATTTCACCACTCTCTCCTGGGCATTATTCTCAAATATTAATACATAGCAGGAGTTATGCAAAGTCTTCAGAAAGCCCCTTTTCAGTGAGAGAGCAGTCTATATTCTCTGCCCATCAAGATAAAAGCTCTGTCTGGAGGGGAGCACTGTTTATAGATCCTGGGACTGTTCCTCTTCCAAGATGTTGGTTAAAAAAAAAACATTAGGAAGGAGAAGTATCTGTTCTATGAGAAGGAAAAAAAACAAAAATCCCTCTCTATTTTGATAGGTAAACACTGTTAGTGTGACTCTAGTTGTTGGCTTAATAGCTTGAAAATACAGGATGTTGACTGTCACATCAATTGGAGTAGAAAACACGGCATCACGTGACTGAAGAATAAAGCAAATGACGGAAAAAGCAGATCCATTCATTAAAGTCTTGTTTAACTTTGCATTGTAATACTTGGCCACACTTCCTGAAAGCTCTGACCAGGTATATTTATTATTTTTTCATTTACTTTTTAATTTTTTTTAACTTTTTATTTTTCATTGGGATGTAGCTGCTTAATAATGTGAAAGTTTCAGGTGAACAGTGTAGGGACTCAGCCATACATATACCTGTATCCGTTCTCCCCAAAACTCCCCTTCCATCCAGGCTGCCACATAGCACTGAGTAGAGTTCCGTGGACTATACACTAGGTCCTTAATAGTTATCCGTTTTAAACATGGCAGTGTGTACATGTCCATCCAACGGACACAACTCCCTAACTATCTCTTCTAACCCCATCCTTCCCCCTGGCAACCTGAAGTTTGTTCTCTAAGTCTGTGAGTCTCTTTCTGTTTTATAAGTAAATTTGTATCATTTCTTTTTAGAGTCCACGTATAAGGGATATACAATATTTCTCCATCTCTGTCTGAAACTTCACTCAATCTCTAGGTCCATCCATGTTGCTGGATATTGACCAGGTATATTTAGACTACTAAGTCACTTTAGTCGTGCCCGACTCTGTGCGACCCCACAGACGGCAGCCCACCAGGCTCCACGGTCCCTGGGATTCTCCGGGCAAGAACTCGGGAGTAGGTTGCCATTTCCTTCTCCAAAGCATGAAAGTGAAAGTGAAGTCGCTCAGTCGTGTCTGACTCTTCGCGACCCCATGGACTGCAGCCTACCAGGCTCCTCCGTCCATGGGATTTTCCAGGCAAGAGTACTGGAGTGGGTTGCCATTGCCTTTTCTGATATTTAGACTAGGGATCCCCAACTTCTGGGATATAATGCCTTGATGACCTGAGGTGGAGTTGATGTAATCATAGAAATAAAGTACACAATAAATGTAGTACTCTTGAATCATGCCCAATCCATCCCCCCTCAGTCCTGGTCCGTGGTGAAATTGTACTCTGGGAAACCAGTCTTCAGTGCCAAAAAGGTAGGGGACCACTGCTTCAGACCATCAGAAGGACTCGCATGTTGGAATGTGAGTCAGGTGGGCTAGATCCCACATCTGGATTCACCTTGTCCTCAGAGGGGGCCCTGGAGGGATGGCTGGTCCCCAGCTTTTCCACTACAAAGAACCTACTTTATAATTTTTTGCCCTGCAGACATGAGGTTTTGAAAGATTTTCTTAGTTTTGTAAATAGTTATTAATACAGCGGGCTAAGACACGGGACCCCAGAGGTATGCCCATTGGAAAAGAAGCTGGTCTGGGCATGAATCCTGGCCCTGTGGCTTACCAGCTATAGGATCTCAGGAGAGCTATATACACTCTCTAAGCCTGTTTCCTCATAGGGTGTGGTAAGCATGTAAACATATATAACGGCTGAGAGCAGCCCCTGCAGCATGGTAAAAGCCAAAATCTTAATAATGATAATGATGACATTATTATTATTATTTGAATTAGCCAGATAGAAGGGCCAGTTCTCCTGAGAGCTGGCCAGCAGACCCCCCCACAGTGTCCAGAGGGACACGGCAGACTTTGGTCCGAGTGATGTTGCTGTACCTTTAACGGGGTGTGGCATGCCGGGCAGGAGTTCCTGGGCAGAGGAGGGTCTTGTTTTTCAAGGGCAGGGGTCTGAGCTGATTCTGCTTGGGTTGTCAAGGTTAGAGCAAGATTTGGTTAGGGTGGAGGAAGTGAAACTGGAAAGAACAAACAAAAAACAACCAGGAAGGGATGAGGGTCCTCCTGGTCAGATAACCAGGCTTCAAAGCAGTGGTTGTTCTCAGAGGACTCAGACCTGCAGGAAGGGGACAGGGTGCAGCTGGTGGGGAGTGGATGCTCACGGTAGATACAGACTGAACCAGCCAGACCAGAGACACCGCTCGCTGCTCCACAGTGGGGCTGTAGACCTGAATGTCTGCACGCCTACTAAGTCGCTCAGTCGTGTCCGACTCTTTGAGACCAATGGACTGTAGCCCATCAGGCTCCTCTGTCCATGAGATTCTCCAGGCAAGAATACTGGGTTGCCATTTCCTTCTCTAGGGGATCTTCCCAACCCAGGGATTGAACCCGCGTCCCTTATGTCTCCTGCCTTGGCAGGCAGATTCTTTACCACTATCGCCACCTAGGAAGCCTGCGGACCCAAACAGTTTAGGACTCATTTAGGGTTCAAACAGGGCTGGGTCTTTAGATTCAAGGTCTTGAGAGCCTCTAACAAAAATGACCTTTCCCATTTGTAGTCACATTATTTTTCTATTTCATCTCTGATCCATTCCAGATTTTAACCAAAGATTCACCCTTATCAAAGGGATAGAAGAAATTTACCCAGTGGCTTGAATGATAGATATGGTCGTGATGCTAGAAAACCATCCGGAGGAGTCAACATACAGGCAGTTACGTTTTTAGGCTGAGGTGGACGGCTCACTGGACCCTCTGGGCACAGTGACAGGGTTACCATCCACATCCCCCAAAGTCCTGTAAATGTCATCAGCAGGAAATCTGATGGATTTACTGTGAATGGATCCATTGTGAGATGTCAGTGTAATTGCACCGATTTCAGATCATTCTAGTAGGAAAAAAAAAAAAAACAGGGAGACTTTTTGTGCCTAGTTGGCTGATGCTTTCCCACTGGTGAGAAACATATCTTTTCTGCTGGGTTTTTGAAGTGATGATACTGTCTTTCCTACAGCTGAATAGCTTCTTGACAAACCCAGTAAATGTTACAGAACTTCACACTCACACCCCTACCCCACCTCTTGAAGCCCTCTGGCTCCTAAGATCCTGGTTCCTGTCTTTCTCACCGCACCGTCCGGGTTCCTTCACAGAACCTCTTTTCTTGTCCAGTTAATTCTAACGTCCCCTGGATTGAGCTCTCAGTCAGCTCCCTTCACTGTATACACTTTCACTCTCATTTAAATGATCACATGTTGTACGTGGAGGTCTCCCCATTCCGCCCCAGACTACCCTGAGTTCCAGATCTCTGGTTCTGACGGAAAACCAGACCCGTCCGATGGGTCCCCAGATACTCTAAGTTCAGCCGTTTTCACACTGAATTTCCTGTTGGCTTAAGCCGACTACAACTCATGCCCTCCCTCCAGCCCCTGCAGAGCGGGGAGTGTGTGGACTTCCTCTTAGGGCCTCACAGAGGCCTTGGGGGGGATGTGCTCTGAACAGCTAGGAGCTCTTCCAGCCAGGAAGGCTGTGATTAGGCAGATATCACTGCTGGCCCACAGACACAATCTCCTGCTCATGAAAATCACATCATGAATTCCTTATCTGCCATTCAGAGTCCCCCGTGGCCTGGACTCTGGCCACTTCCGGACTCTTATGCCTCTCTCCAAACAAGTCCTGATTTCTGCACCATCTCAGGACGAATGCAGCCCTTTCTTTCCTGGCCTCACTGCTCACTGCTTCTCGGTACCACCCTCTGATCTTCTCTGACCATCAAAAGCCTACTCATCTCTCAAGATCCATCTGGAAAGCTACTTCTAACACGAAGCCGTCCACAGGCATCTTGAAGGCCTCTCTTTTTCTTCTTTGAGTTCCTATCATACTTGTTCCATCTTTCCTGTGGCTTCCCTCATAGCTCACTTAGTCTAAAGAATCTGTCTATGGTGCAGGAGACCCGGGTTCAATTCCTGGGTCAGGAAGATTCTTGGAGAAGGAAACGGCAACCCACTCCGGTATTCTTGCCTGGAGAATCCCATGGACAGAGGAGGCTGGCGGGCTACAGTCCGTGGGGTCACAAGAGTCGGACACGACTTAGCGACTAAACCACCATCTTTAGTGACTAAACCACCAATCCAATCCTACTAGATTAAAAGGTTAAAGGTTGTGCTTAGTTGTTCCACATGCCTGGCACACCCAAACTGCCTAACTTACTGGTACGCTATGAAAAGTGATTTGCCTAAAACATTTTGGCTGTGTTTACATAAAAGCTAAACGTGTCTCATAGAGCATGGGGGCAGTGCTGGCATTTTGGAGTTTGAATAGCTCCCTCTCAGATGCACGTGTGCACAAGTATACACAACGAATCCCTTGTGTGCCTGGGTTTAGATATGTGTGAAGAAAGGAAAGGAAATACCCTTGCTTTTAAAATCGGCAGTGCTTGTTTCCTGCATCACCTCTGCTTTCCTGTGTCTTTTTTATCAGTGGTCATCGCACTTCTTGGGCTTCCCTTTATCAGTCATAAAGGAACTCCAATGCAGGAGATGCAAGAGACTCAGGCTTGATTCCTAGTTCAGGAAGATTCCCTGAAGGAGGAAATGGCAACCCATTCTAGTATTCTTGCCTGGAAAATCCCATGGACAGAGGAGCCTGGTGAGCTACAATCCATGGGGTCGTAGAGTCAGACATGACTTAATTACTAAACAAAAACAGCAATTGAGCTTATTGCTTCTCCTTTAGGAGGAGTTATCCCTGACCTATTGATTTTGACTATCCTTGCCCCTCTCATCACCAAGTGTTAATACTTTACATAGTAGCTTTCCTGTTCTGACATCCTTGTTCTTTAGTTGCTAAGTCGTGTCCAACTCTTTGCGACTCTGTGGACTGTAGCCGCCAGGGTCCTCTGTCCATGGGATTCTCCAGGGAAGAATACTGGAGTGGGTTGCCGTTTCCTTCTCCAGGGCATCTTCCCCACCCAGGGATCAAACCCATGTCTCCTGGATGGGCAGGCAGATTCTTTACCACTGAGCCACTAACATCCTTGAGTATACCTGATACAGCCTATGTCTATTGTCAGTAATAAAGATTCTTACAGTAACGTGTGTTACTGAAACACATTCTCTTTTTAATGGAGATTTTATTATATCATGTATTTATAGCAGTGACAGGGCCCAGAGTAAGGCCTGGAAGTCGGACAGGACTTTGAAGATACTGACTTAAGTGATAAATGATCTATTTTTTAAAAAGATGCTAATAATGCTTGGAAAGAAGTAATAATATTTAAAATAATCTATCCATCAGAGTTAAAAAGGTTGTCTGCACAGAGTTAAAAGGGCTGTGTGTACAGAGTTGTCTGTATACTTTAGAGACCTGGGGTGTCCAAGGGATATATCTACAAGCCAGTATTCCTGCTGTCAGAGCAGACAGACCCAGCTGAGCTAGATCTCTACAAGGGTGGATTACCGCGACTGCTGTAGAAATAAAAGGGCCCGTCTCGAGCTCATCTGTGTTTAGATCTCAGGATTTTATGTCAGGCGGATACAGACCAGATGTGCGTTCGTCTCTGGTGCTGCCCCGCTCTAGTTTTATTCTGTGATTCCCCCGTCTCCTGGGATGGGTGGGGGATGCTGGGTGCACAGAAGCAGGCGGCAGCGTCTCGGGCGAGCCGCTTGCTGTGCTAGAGGCTTCTCCGTGAGGTCTCGCTGATCCTGTTGACAGCATGAGCCCGTGGAACTGTGCCAGCTGTCTGGCACTCGGGGAAGAGTGCTCAGCGGGGGCGCCAGGATGGGAGGATGTCTTGTCCTTTTTGTCCTGCTCCTGGACCGACCCGGAGAAAGAGCACAGAGAAGAACGTAGGGTGCAGGACTGCAGATAATACCAAGCAACTCATTGAGTCTGATGCCTTCTGTAAAGATGTTATTACAGAACAACTACCAGAAATTAAAAGCGTTCCTTTCCTTCCCTGGTGGCTCAGCTGGTAAAGAATCTGCCTGCAATGCGGGAGACCTGGGTTTGATCCCTGGGTTGGGAAGAGCCCCTGGAGAAGGGATAGGCTACCCACTCCAGTATTCTGGCCTGGAGAATTCCATGGACTGAATAGTCCATGGGGTCCCAGAGAGTTGGACACGACTGAGGGACTTTCGCTTTCCTTCCTACCTAAAACTGGGACCTCCCCTAGTCCCCAGTTCAATTCAGTTCAGTCGCTCAGTCGTGTCCAGATCTTTGCGACCCCATGAATCACAGCACGCCAGGCCTCCCTGTCCATCACCAACTCCCGGAGTTCACTCAAACTCACGTCCATCGGGTCAGTGATGTCATCCAGCCATCTCATTCTCTGTCATCCCCTTCTCCTCCTGCCCCCAATCCCTCCCAGTATCAGAGTCTTTTCCAATGAGTCAACTCTTCGCGTGAAATGGCTAAAGTACTGGAGTTTCAGCTTTAGCTGAAACTAAAGCTAAATCATTCCTTCCAAAGAAATCCCAGGGCTGATCTCCTTCAGAATGGACTGGTTGGATCTCCTTGCAGTCCAAGGGACTCTCAAGAGTCTTCTCCAACACCACAGTTCAAAAGCATCAATTCTTCGGTGCCCAACTTTCTTCACAGTCCAACTCTCACATCCATACATGACCACAGGAAAAACCATAGCCTTGACTAGACGACATTTGTTGGCAAAGTAATGTCTCTGCTTTTGAATATGCTATCTAGGTTGGTCATAACTTTCCTTCCAAGGAGTAACCGTCTTTTAATTTCATGGCTGCAGTCACCATCTGCAGTGATTTTGAGCCCCCAAAAATAAAGTCTGACACTGTTTCCACTGTTTCCCCATCTATTTCCCATGAAATGATGGGACCGGATGCCATGATCTTCGTTTTCTGAATGTTGAGCTTTAAGCCAACTTTTTCACTCTCCTCTTTCACTTTCATCAAGAGGCTTTTTAGTTCCTCTTCACTTTCTTCCATAAGGGTAGTGTCATCTACATATCTGAGGTTATTGATATTTCTCCCGGCAATCTTGATTCCAGCTTGTGTTTCTTCCCGTCCAGCGTTTCTCATGATGTACTCTGCATAGAAGTTAAATAAGCAGGGTGACAATATACAACCTTGATGAACTCCTTTTCCTATTTGGAACCAGTCTGTTGTTCCATGTCCAGTTCTAACTGTTGCTTCCTGATCTGTACACAGATTTCCCAAGAGGCAGGTAAAGTGGTCTGGTATTCCCATCTCTTTCAGAATTTTCCACAGTTTACTGTGATCCACACAGTCAAAGGCTTTGGCATAGTCAATAAGGCAGAAATAGATGTTTTTTTGGAACTCTCGTGCTTTTTCCATGATCCAGCGGATGTTGGCAATTTGATCTCTGGTTCCTCTGCCATTTCTAAAACCAGCTTGAACATCAGGAAGTTCACGGTTCATGTATTGCTGAAGCCTGGCTTGGAGAATTTTGAGCATTACTTTACTAGCGTGTGAGATGAGTGCAATTGTGCGGTAGTTTGAGCATTCTTTGGCATTGCCTTTCTTTGGAATTGTAATGAAAACTGACCTTTTTCCAGTCCTGTGGCCACTGCTGAGTTTTCCAACTTTGCTGGCATATTGAGTGCAGCACTTTAACAGCATCATCTTTCAGGATATGAAATAGCTCAACTGGAATCCCATCACCTCCACTAGTTTTGTTCATAGTGAGGCTTTCTAAGGCCCACTTGACTTCACATTCCAGGATGTCTGGTTCTAGGTCAGTGATCACACCATAGTGATTATCTGGGTCGTGAAGATCTTTTTTGTACAGTTCTTCTGTGTATTCTTGCCATCTCTTCTTAATATCTTCTGCTTCTGTTAGGTCCATACCATTTCTGCCCTTTATCGAGCCCATCTTTGCATGAAATGTTCCCTTGGTATCTCTAATTTTCTTGAAGAGATCTCTAGTCTTTCCCATTCTGTTGTTTTCCTCTATTTCTTTGCATTGATCGCTGAAGAAGGCTTTCTTATCTCTTCTTGCTATTCTTTGGAACTCTGCATTCAGATGCTTATATATTTCCTTTTCTCCTTTGCTTTTCGCTTCTCTTCTTTTCACAGCTATTTGTAAGGCCTCCTTAGACAGCCATTTTGCTTTTTTGCATTTTTTTTCCATGGGGATGGTCTTGATCCCTGTCTCCTGTACAGTGTCACGAACCTCAGTCCATAGTTCATCAGGCACTCTATCTATCAGATCTAGTCCCTTAAATCTATTTCTCACTTCCACTGTATAATCATAAGGGATTTGATTTAGGTCATACCTGAATGGTCTAGTGGTTTTCCCTACTTTCTTCAATTTCAGTCTGAATTTGGCAATAAGGAGTTCATGGTCTGAGCCACAGTCAGCTCCTGGTCTTGTTTTTGTTGATTGTATAGAGCTTCTCCATCTTTGGCTGCAAAGAATATAATCAATCTGATTTCAGTGCTGACCATCTGGTGATGTCTATGTCTAGAGTCTTCTCTTGTGCTGTTGGAAGAGGGTGTTTGTTATGACCAGTGCGTTCTCTTGGCAAAACTCTATTAGTCTTTGCCCTGCTTTCCATTCCATATTCCAAGGCCAAATTTGCCTGTTACTCCAGGTGTTTCTTGACTTCCTACTTTTGCATTCCAGTCCCCTATAATGAAAAGGACATCTTTTTTGGGTGTTAGTTCTAAAAGGTCTTGTAGGTCTTCATAGAACCGTTCAACTTCAGCTTCTTCAGTGTTACTGGTTGGGGCATAGACTTGGATTACTGTGATATTGAATGGTTTGCCTTGGAAACGAACAGAGATCATTCTGTCGTTTTTGAGATTGCATCCAAGTACTGCATTTCGGACTCTTTTGTTGACCATGATGGCTACTCCATTTCTTCTGAGGGATTCCTGCCTGCAGTAGTAGATATAATGGTCATCTGAGTTAAATTCACCCATTCCAGTCCATTTCAGTTCGCTGATTCCTAGAATGTCGACATTCACTCTTGCCAACTCTTGTTTGACCACTTCCAATTTGCCTTGATTCATGGACCTGACATTTCAGGTTCCTGTGCAGTATTGCTCTTTACAGCATCAGACCTTGCTTCTATCACCAGTCAGATCCACAGCTGGGTATTCTTTTTGCTTTGGCTCCATCCCTTCATTCTTTCTGGAGTTATTTCTCCACTGATCTCCAGTAGCATATTGGGCACCTACTGATCTGGGGAGTTTCTCTTTCAGTATCCTATCATTTTGCCTTTTCATACTGTTCATGGGGTTCTCACAGAGAAGGCAATGGCACCCCACTCCAGTACTTTTGCCTGGAAAATCCTATGGACGGAGAAGCCTGGTAGGCTGCAGTCCATGGGGTCGCTATGAGTCGCATACGACTGAGCGACTTGACTTTCACTTTTCACTTTCATGCATTAGAGAAGGAAATGGCAACCCACTCCAGTGTTCTTGCCTGGAGAATCCCAGGGACGGGGGAGCCTTGTGGGCTGCCATCTACGGGGTCGCACAGAGTCGGACACGACTGAAGTGACTTAGCAGCAGCATGGGGTTCTCAAGGCAAGAATACTGAAGTGGTTTGCCATTCCCTTCTCCAGTGGACCACATTCTGTCAGATCTCTCAACCATGACCCGCCCGTCTTGGGTTGTGGTCCTAGTGTGATTAGATTGACTAGTTTTCTGTGAGTATAGTTTCAGTGTGTCTGCCCTCTGATGCCCTCTTGCAGTACCTACCTTCTTACTTGGGTTTCTCTTACCTTGGGCGTGGGATACCTCTTCCCAGCTATTCCAGCAAAGCGCAGCCGCTGCTCTTTACCTTGGACGAGGGGTATCTCCTCACCGTCGCCCTTCCTAACCTTCAACGTGAGATAGCTCCTCTAGGCCCTCCTGCACCCGTGCAGCCACCGCTCCTTGGATGTGGGGTTGGTCCTCCCGGCCACCACCCCTGGCCTCGGACGTGGGGTAGCTCCTCCCGGCCGCCGCCCCTGACCTCGGACTTGGGTAGCTCTTCTCGGCCGTTC
>NW_011494808.1:3507236-3511131 GCF_000754665.1 Bison bison bison
TGTGCCGTTGCAGCCTGGCACTCTCGGCCGCTGCCCCTGACCTCGGACGTGGGGTAATTCCTCTTGGCCACCGCCCGTCGGGCATGGGGTCCTCCCGGCTTCTGCCCCTGACCTCTGACGTGGGGTAGCTCCTCTCGGCCGCCCCTAGTCCCCACCAACTCACATAAATATTTGCCCAAGTCACAGCCTTGGAGTTACCCTGAGTTACTCCCTTTTCGTTCCTCCCTCTGCCGTACAGCACGATTACCATCCACTCCATCAGAAAATGCTCTGTGGTTACATTCCAATTTGTATCCTGAGCCTGCCTCCTCTCTCCATCTTCTCTGTTACCACCCTGAACCTGGCCACTCTTACCCGCTGGACTACTTATAGCAGTTTCCTCATCAGCCTGCCTGCTTCCTCACCTGCCTTGCTGAGTCACTCTTGTACATAACAGAGTCATCTTTGGAAAATGTAAACCAGATCACATCGTTCCCAAGTTAAAACCCTCCAAAGACTCCCCATCGCACTTGGAATGAAATCCAAAATTCTCACCAAGGCCTCCCTCAATTTTTTTTTTTTAAAGCATCCCTTACTCAGTCAACACATTTTATTATTTTAAAAATATACTTCTTTGGCTGCGCCAGATCTTAGTCGTGGCGCGTGGAATCTAGTTCCCTGACCAGGGATTGAACCCTGGCCCCTGTATGGGGAGGGTGGGTCTTAGCCACTGGACCACCAGGGAAGCCCCAGTCAACACATGTTAATTGCCCCTCCACTCTGAGTTGCAGGGCTTATGGAATGAGGTCTTCAATGTGTGTGATTTTTGGTCTAGAAAAATAAAGCTTGCTTTTTTAGGTCACGTTATTTTCCTCAGTTTAAGTGAAAATCTACTTGGAAATACACTGCATATGTGCGAGATGCTATGGACTATAATTAGAGCCAATCTGAACCTTGCATCCCCCCACCCCTGCCCCTTCCTCCCTTGCACCGCCCAGATCCCTACTTGAGCACAACAGACCTCGCCCATCAAATGAGTCCCTCTGACTCCACAGTACAGTTGCTGTGATCTAAGAATCAGATAACCCTGATTATTAGAGCTATTTAAAGGAAGAGTCAACACACTTGAGTGACCGCCTGACTGCGTCTCTTAGTAAAACAGTAATTGAGTTTTAATGAATGGGCTTCACAACTGTTCCCTCTGCTCCTGGATGGCTCTGGGTCCGGCTTCTCAAGGATCCTGGCAAGGCCGAGCAGTCTGACCTTGAACTGGGTGAAATATTTTTGTACTTAAAGCTTAGTACCTATGCAGTATATATCTGAAACGGTTATTAAACAAATTACATATTATACTATACATATTTTGTATTTTCTAAGTATAAAAGTTTGACATCGTATGTATTGTTTTGCAGTATATGCATTTTTATTCACTTAAAAAATTTGTTACTTTTCCCATATAAAATTTTCAGTTGATATGCTGCATATTCCTTTTATTTAGTTTAAGAAAAATTTTTTTGGCCGAGTGGCATATGTGTGGGATCTATAGGATCTTAGTACAGTATGTTTTTATATGACAAGTTTCCCCCCTCCCCCACACACACCCATGAGGATAAAATCACTCTGGCATCACGATCTTCCTTATTTCCAGAACTTTCTGTGTATTTCTGTACTTTAAACAACATTACCAGGACCTGTAAAGGTGGTAGCACTTTTATAAATAGGTTATGGAAATTCACATATTTTGAATCCTAAATCACTCTGTTTGTGAAAAACGTTTACATAAGAACATGTTGGCTAAAAGCTGAAACCCACGTAGAAAACCAAGAAAGTCTAAGGGAACCCATCCTTCCACTGCTGTCACTGTCCGGGTTCTGCTGGGCGACATCCATCGTAGAGGGCGGAGCCACGGGCGTGAGCAGGATTCTCTCTCCCTAGTTCTGTTTCTGTCCCTGGGAGAGACTAAGGATAATCCACGCCACCTCATACCAGTGCCCCCTCTGAAACAGTAACCCCCAAATAATCTATATAATCGAAATAGTATCTACTACATAATTACCAAAATAATATCTACTTTCTTTCCGGGTAGCACACTCACAAAAAGTATTATATTTTCTCACATTATGCTATGACTTAGTTTTGTAGTTTTATCATTGTTCAGCTGTCTTATTTTTTCATTATTGTACTAACTACTGTGAAAATACACCTTAGCCAGCCCTTCATGACTCGAGACGTGTGTCGATGTGAAACATATTGATACCTAGATCACTGTGCTGATCTATTAGTATCTAACTGAGAAAGATTGGAAAACTTCTTCAGATACCTTGACAGGTGTGTTACAATCCCTGGAGAAAAGGTGATTAATCCTGACTTGATCTCCCTTTTCCTTGTATAGGACAGGGAAAGAAACACTTGCAGCCACAGGGGGTGCCCCCTGTCTTCCCCACGGCCAGTCCCCATGACCTAGAAGTTGAGTCTCCTGGAGTCCAGCACAGCAGCCCCTGCTCAAGTTTTTGGTCCATCCTCCAAACCAGATTCTGCACTTAAACCCTAGTAAATCATTGAACAGAGCGATGGCAGACACCTCAGCAGAGGAAGGAAAATCAATGCTTTAACAATCCACCTGTCACTGCCTGGAGAGGGGGGGATGTTGGTGACAGCTGGAAGGCTCTGAAGAGGTTCCTTATTCCCCAGAGGGCTTGGTGGTGCTGGCTCTAATCTTTACACGCCTCATCACTAACCCAGCCTCCATGGGGGCCTCCATCTTCCCAGGGGGACTGTCATTTGACATGGATGGAGGAGGCTTGACCAATGACTTGTACCCACATATGCGTGGGTGCCCGGTTAGCTATGTATTGACCACCTCCATCGCTTTGCCACGTTTTGGGGGCAGCACACTGACACTTTTTCATTCCTTTGGGAAACGCTTGCTTCCCCCCCTGTTTCCCAAATCACAATTGAGTTCCTGTGGGGACCTCATCACGAGGTAACTCACTCAAGGGTGTGGGGGCTGGGGGCCGAGCCACCGACGTCTCAGGGCATCCTTGGAAGAGGGATGACCTCGCCTGGGCTGGGGGCCATCGAAGCACCCCCAAGAAGCATCCCCAGGAGCCAGCAGTCTGGCAGCCAGCCTGCTTCCTGCAGGCAAACAGGTGCCTGCCTCCGGGACCGCTGCCCTGTGCCCGCAAGTCCTCGGCCTGGGGACTTCCAGCGCTCCGCTTGGGCAGGCGGTGGAAGGGGCACCTGGAGCCAGAGGGCTGCGTTTTAGCTCTGGTCCTGCCTTGGCGCAACCGCGAGGCCTCTGCAGACGGGATGGCAGGTGGAGAGGCGGCCTTCTCCAGCAGGACACTGGCCTTCCCGAGTCTCCATCATTATACCGGGGTTCAAGATACCCCCAAACTCCGCCTCACGCAGAAAACCTACAAGTCCAGGGCACCCGTGGCCCCGAAGGCATGTGTGTGCGTCGGGGGCGTTCTCAACACTCTCCTGCCTGCTTTCCACTCCGCCCCGCCACTTCCCTCCGCGGCCCCCCAGCGGCCGTCAGGGGTCCCTGCAGACCTCACTCCCCGCAGCGGCGGGGCTCGGGGCTCACCGCTTTCCGACCTTCGCGCGCGGCGAGTACACGGTCTCTCCCCGGCGGGCGTCCTAACCCCCCAGGGCCGCGTAGACGGCGACTCCGGGATTAATTCTCCCCAGCGCCGTCTGCAAAGTTTTGGTGAGTGAGTCGGCCCAGGGCTGGGAGGGCCGCCCAGAGCCGCGCGGGGCCAGACCGTTGGGAGGGAGGGGGTCCGGAAAGAGGAAGGACCACCCTCGCCGAGGAGATACCGACCCTCTCTCTCTCGGCCAGAGCCCGGCTGCCGCCTCGTCCTCGCCCCTCCCGCAACTTCTCGGGCCTCGGGCGCGCGCGGATCCGCCACCT
>NW_011494808.1:3511916-3526330 GCF_000754665.1 Bison bison bison
GGTGAGGAAGGCGCTACAAAGACTCCCAAAGTTGTTTTCGCGGCGCTTCCTGCACCTGCACGGGCGTCGGGGACTTTGAAGTTATCTTTTCATCGATGAGCGAAGGGACGGGAGAGGAGGCGGCAGAACAGCGGCGTGCAAGCCGAGACGGCGAGCCCTGGGAAGCACCAATTCATGATGGAGGGGTATTTCGCAAACTCCACTTTTATTCTGATTTCAAAGCCTCGGAGTGGTTTTTACTTAATGTCATTGGAGAAGTCTAGATAATAAAGATAATTATCTGTTCTTTCACGTCTTTTTTTTTTTTTTTTTACTAGAAATTGAAATTCAGTTGTGCCGGATTTCTTGTATTTTGTTCACATTTTCATTCCAGAAAGTCATAATTACCGTCGCGTTACTGGCCACAATGAACGTTATGAACAAGCCGTGCGCAGCGCCGTCATGTTGCTAATTGGAAGAAGAAAAGTCTTTCAAACTTGGATATAGAAGCATAAAGCGAGAACGTGAAGCTTTAGTTTTAGAAGCGGATTTGAACACGTGTGGTATTGTTCAGGGTCTAAGTCGTGTCCGACTCTCTTGAGATCCCGTGGACAGCAGCAGGCCAGCCTCCTTGTCCTTCAGTGTCTCCCGGAGTTCGCCCAAGTTCACGTCCATTGAATCGGTGCATAATAGGATGTGAGGTGGCCTGTTGTGCTTCCAGAGAAGGTCGGTTCCTGGAAAACCAGAGATGGGCCATAACGTTTGAAATATGTGATGGTTCTTTCCATCCTGTATGTGCTCTAAAGTGTATGGTATTGAAATGCTTTAATTCTGTTCATCTTTGTGTTCCAAACTGCAAACTGTATTAATGAACTTCAAAGCAAAATCTCCAGCTTTTGGATTCACCAGATAAAACTGAAGTGATGGGAACTTTGGCTTTGCCATCTCAGACTTCTGGTCTCCAAGCAGCCTGCCCTTTGTTAACTGTATGACCTTGGGTAAGCTCACAGCCTTGGTTTCCACTTTGTTAAAAGCCAGTAATATCCCTCACTTTATGAAGCTGTTAGGGAAAAGGAAATAACACTTAGGGACTTACCCCTGGCGTCAGGAGCACAGTAAATGCTCTGGAAAGGTTGTCTCTTGTCTTCCTTGACTTCTAGGAACCCCTAGGTTTGGCATGTTTCAGTGTAGTTGTTTTTCATTTAAACTTCCTTCTGCCTTGCCACCTTCCTTCCCATCCATTCATTCAAGTGCCCTTGATTGAAGAACCTCAGATGCCGCCCTGTCTGGGTGTTTGGAAACAGTGGGGGTGGGCGATACTGCAGGTTTTTCCTGTTAGGAGATTTCATCCTGAGGTCACAGGTTTTTCCTGTTAGGAGATTTCATCATGAGGTCACAGGTTTTTCCTGTTAGGAGATTTCATCCTGAGGTCACAGGTGGATGAGTTGTCCTTCCTAGTCTTCATGGCGCTCCAGCTCTGTCCCTGGTATGATGGTGTCACGTTGGAAAGAAAGCACGGGAAAGTGCCTGGTGCTGGCTCTCGCTCTTAGCGTGTGTCTCCAGGCCAGCTTGGGCCTGGCAAGGTGGGGCTTCATAAATATTTGTGGATTTGAAGGACAGGATGTAATGAAGTTATTCTTCAAGTCACATTTTTTTTTTTCCTAGTGAAAGCACCTCGGGATTCTAAATGATGGCTCGACTGTATATTCGGGCTAATAGAGGTTATTATGGAAGGCAGCTGAGGTAGACTTTATTACCTATCGATTTGCCCTGGTGGTGAAGCAGTCTTGGAAAAACTGCAAAGCCGAGTCAGAGCAGCGGCTCCACCACTAGGGGCCCCCTCTGCATAGTGTATCAGCCAGGCTGTTCTTTGCCATTATTCTGTCCTTTAATGCAGCGGTCCCCAACCTTTTTGACACCAGAGACTGATTCAGTGGGAAACAATTTTTCCACGGACTGAGGGGTGGGCAGGGGATGGTTTTGGAATGATTCAAGCGGATTACGTTTATTGTGCTCTTTATTTCTATTCTGATTACATCCGCTCCACCTCAGATCTTCAGGCACTGGATCCTGGAGTTGGGGACCCCTGCTGTAATGTATCAATAGCAAAGGAACTGAACTTCTTGGGTTCTCCACATGGAAAAGGACAACCTTGTGTGAGAAGCATTACTGAAGGCCTAAAAAGTCTGTGCAGGTGGTCTTAAATGTCAGATTCGGTACCCTTTTAGAATAAGTTTTAAGTTAAAGGTTTAAAGGAGATTTAAGAATTGGGATTTTTGCTTTGTATATCCTTATATTCCAATATATGATTTTAAAAACTGTCTAAAAATTCAAATCTATGCATTTGGCCTAGTATTTTCAGAGTTTAGGGAGAGTATGTTTTTGGTTGAGCTTATTTTTATATTTTAATGTGCTTAATACTGCTTTGTTTCCTCAGTTGGTACTTGGAGCACTAATAACTTGCTTCTCAAGGAATTTATTTGGCCAGCAGAAGCTGTAAGTGTCTTTTTTTAAAAGGTGGCCACATGAAATTTCACACATGAAAATGTGTTTTATTATATTCTAGGAATGTACCATTGAAAAGCATTTTTCTTCTGGGAATTTTTGACAAGCCCTCTTATTTCCTGAATGAAGCTACTCAGGCTTGACACTATTGGACGATTTGAAGGTGTGTTGGTGTTTTTATTTGTCAGATGGAATTTGCTATTTGGTAGAAAAAAACACTGACAAGGTATGTAAGCAAACATGATGACCGAAAATATTGACATATTGTTTGTGAGAGAAAAAGCAAATATTGTGCTTTCAACTTTTTAGTAAAATTACAATTACAGTGATAAACTAAATACCAGTAATGGGTGAAGTAAAACTAACAACAGTTACAGAAGAGTTCAGTGCATTGCAGGCCCCAAATCTTATCGAGGGGTTTCTTCTCAGTTCAGAAAAGTCAGCAGACTTCTGATTCTGATTTTCACATGATGGAACTTTTTTATTTTTCAGTTTTTTTACTGGACGTGTTAATTTCTGCTCTGTAGCAGGGCGAGTGGGATATATATTCTTTTTATATTGTTTTCCATTATGGTTTATCATAGGCTACTGACTATAGTTCCCCTGCTATCCAGTAGGACCTTATTGTCTGCATAAAAGCCTAGATCTGCTGACCCCAGCCTCCCACTCCACCCTCCCCCAGCCCCCACCCCCTTGGCAACCACCAAGGCTGTTCTCTACGTCCGTGAGTCTGCTTCTGTTTCTTAGACATACGTTCATTTGTGTCCTATTTTAGATTCCACTTATAAGTGATATTATATGGTATTTGTCTTTCTGACTTATTTCACTTGGTGTGATAATCTCTTGGTCCATCTTTGTTGCTGCATATGGCATTATTTCCTTCTTTTTTATGGCGGAGTAGTATTCCGATGTGTATATATATGTACCACATCTTTATCCATTCATCTGTCGATGGACACTTAGGTCGCTTCTGTGTCTTGGCTATCGGGAATAGTGTTGCTATGAACAGAAGGGTGCATGTATCTTTTTGAATTGCAGTGTGTCTGGATACATGTCACGTGGCGACCCTTTAAAACCAGGCAGTCTGGTCTTTGCTGCCTTTCTGTCAAAGTCTAGATCATTACTAAGAACTGGGGAAGAGGAATAACTGCTTCGTGAAGGTCGTGGATCATTCTTATTATCCCTTCCCCACGAGTAAGCTAACGTCTGGGGGTTGTGTTTAGGATTCTGAGCACGTCACAGAGTCACACAGATCCTGTTTGCACAACAGCTCTTCTCTGGAGCTGGGCAAGTGCTGCGGTGGCCCTCAGACATCCAGCAGTGAGGGTTCCCCATATTCACGCCCCCCCTTCCCCCAAGAAGGCCTCTGAGGCTCAGCCACAGCGATGTGTGTGTAGAGCCGTGTGCAGAGCGTTTGCGTTTGGTCTGGAGCCCCGGAGTTGACCAAGATGGGTCAGCTCCTCCCACTCCTCCCCGGGGTGGGAGGAGCCGCCTGTTTACACCTGGGAGTCTTTTTTTAGGAAGTTGCGCCTGGGTGGTGCTGGGTGCACGGAAACAGCACCGCTAGAGTTGGCAAAGAAAAGTTTGTTTGGATCCTGTGACGTAGTGGCACTTTGCTTTGCTGCACAGATCATTTTAGTCGCTGTTTTCAGATAGTGGGAAACATAACGTCTGGTTATCCCGGGGTCGTGTCTGATCCTTTGTTTCCTTTCCACACCCAGGGATATTTGAGTTGATGGAGGAAGAGGGAAGCGGGAAACAGGGAGGAGGGGGATGGGAGCTGTCTGTTTACACTGGACACCGAGGCACGTGGGCACACGCCGTTCAACTTGATATTAGCGGCCATTCAAAAGAACCCGCCCGCCAGTGCAGGAGATGCAAGAGATGCAGGTTCAATCCCTGGGTCGGGAAGATCCCCTGGAGGACGAAATGGCAACTCACTCCAGTATTCTTGCCTGGGAAATCCCATGGACAGAGGAATCTGGTGGGCTGCAAAGAGTCGGACATACCTGAGGGACTGAGCAGAGCACAACACCCTGGTGCTTGGGGGAAATCCGCATCTACTCCGTTAATGAACTTACTAAGGTGACGGCCTTTGACCTAGGTGCTGGGTACTCGAAAAGGTGACCTTCTGCTTCTGTCTCCCGCCCTTTAGAAACTTGCTTCAGTTGTGTGTCCACTGACATCTGTGAACAGGCTGCTGCCATTCCAGAAGATGCCCTGTGAGCTGGAGCATCCGTGCCAGGTTGCACAGTGTGGGAAACAGAGTGTGACCTCAGCCTGCTCCCCTCCTGCGGGGCACTCTTTTGGGGGCACAGGCTGCACAACTGAGTGAGAGGCTTACACCTGTTCAAGCAGTTAGAACAGTGCCGGCACCTGGTTGATGAGAGATGTACCATTGCTAATGCTGGTGGTTGCTGCTATTTATTCCTGATAGCATTGCTTTCAGGGTAGAGCATGCGGGTAGGCATAGCATCTGGAACAGAGGATTCAGGTGAGCTTAGTGCTTTTAATAATGTGTGCAGAAGCAAGTGATTCATTCATTTCCGATTTCTTGCTGCATTTCCATTATAGTTCTTCTCTTCATATGACAAAAATGTCTCACACAGAGCCCTTAACCACGTGGCAGCCTCTCTCCTAAATGCGGGCCAGGAGTTACTCATTTTGCCAGCACAGCAACCTTCAAAAGACACACTCTTATTATCTGCATTTTGCAGATGAGAGAACCAGGATGTAGAGAGGCGAGTTACCTGCCCAAGGGCAGCTCAGGTGGCGGCCTGGGCCGTGGGTCCATGTCTCCCACTCTGTGCTCTCTTCCAGCATCAGTACTCCTTGAATTGGTAGCTCAGAAAACGTCTTCGTGTCCTGAGGGTTAGCAAAATGTGAAAACATTGATTTTCCTTAGATTCTTGTGTTTGTATCCTTTTCTAGACCCGATGGAGCAAGATGATAAATAAACTGTTATCAGCAGGTCTGCTTCAGCGCTTTTTATTTGTGGATCCTTTTATGTGGCTTTTCCTAGTAGCTTGAAACACAATGCAGCGCGGCACAACTTGGTTCTGCACAACTTTCAGCGTCTTAACAAGGCGCTTCGTAGGCGTGGTGTGAGCGGGATGTAGGGATAAAATCCAGTGTGTGGGTGGCAGAGTATTCAGGTGTGAAGGCTGCAGTCAACCACTCATGCATTCACTTAACAGAAACTTCTCACCTCTTTTCTGAAGGTACTCTGCCAGACACCGAAGAGACGGCAAAGGTGTGGAAGGCTGCAGGGCAGAGGAAAGCGCCAGGCCTTTCGGTGGGGGGGCGCTGCTGGGGTTGGATCTCAGCTGTGTTGCTCACTGACCAGGGGTCTGGGTCCCATCGGTGGACATGTCTGAAGCTTAGTTTCTTGTATGTGTGTATGTACATAATGGAGAATGTATGTATGTATGTATGAATGTATGTACATAACGGGGAATGTATGTATGTGTGTATGTACATAATGGGGAATGTATGTCTGTATGCATGTATGTACACAATGGGGAATGTATGTATGTACATAATGGGAAATGTATGTATGTATGTACATAATGGGGAAGGTATATATGCATGCATGTATGTACATAATGATGGATGGATGGATGGATGTATACAATGGACAATGTATGTATGCATGCATGTACACAATGGGGAATGTATGTATGTACACAATGGAGAATGTATGTATGTACATAACGGAATGTACATATGTATGTATGTACGTGATGGGGAATGTATGTATGTGTGTATGTACATGATGGGGAATGTATGTGTGTATGTGTGTACGTGATGAGGAACCTATGTGTGTAAGTGTGTATATATCATAATGGGGAATGATAGTACTCTGTTGGCTGTTGCAGAAATTAAATGAGATGCATGGGGAAGGCATGAGACCCCTAGAAGTGGGTAGTCCTGACCTTTCCCACCTGTCTCTTCTCCTCCCATCCCCCCATTATGGGGGGTGGTAGAGATAAAGATGCTTAGCATCCCAGGTCGAATGACTCAGAATCTTCCTTCTGGCTCTCCTTGTGGGGCTGGGACAGACCGGGCACCTAGTGACCTGTGAGCTGGTCCCGTGTAGGGCTTCTGCCATGTGGGGTTGCTACCCAGGAGCCCTGAGGAGGATGAATTCCAGGGATCCAGGGCGGCTTGGAGCCCAGGATAGGCGACTAGGGGTCCAGGGATGAGGATGAGGGTCTTTTGGAGGAGCAGCCAAGAACTGGGGTCTCAGGAAAATTGGAACAAGCCACATCTGAATTTGAGAGTGGCTCAGTGGAAGGGGTCTGGGATCTGGGTGAAGGGGAGGCAGAAACGTGAGCAGCTTGTTTTCAGGGTCACGAGGGTGGTCAGGCGGCTCAGATGTGCGGGCCGACGGCTGTGCAGAGGTGCGAGGAGTGGCCTGCAGCCCCCCCAGACTGTCCCCTCTGTGCTGCAGGGCCGGCTACAGACTCCCAGCTCCCTGGCCTCCCTCTGCAGGGTTTTTCCAGGAGCACTGCAGCCTCTCCCAGCAAACAGCCAAGTCAGAATGATTAGTTGTTGCCAGTTTCCACTCCAGGCCTTCAAGGGCTCACTGGTATAACAAGAGAATAAGCCTTTGCTTATTCCAGTTGGGGATTCGGTTAAACACACCCAGATCTGTTCCTGGTGAGGCAGGGTGCCAGGCTCAAGGGGCGCCGGTCAGGGTCCTCCTGGTGTTTCTGTAGCGTGGGCTGTGTTGTCAGGTTGGGGTTGTTTTCGGGGAGATGTTCCCAGTGGTTTTATGATAATGGGCCGCCTTGTTTGGTGTCCCGGGGTAGATGCCATGTATGGTAAGGATGGAATGCAGGCTTCACAAAATCATTACAGTCTGGGAACGGCACCTCAGCCAGGGAGCAGGAGCCCTGACTCATTTGTCCTGCACTGGCACATGGTCATAAACCAGCGCTTCTGTGGATAAGCAAACAGAACCTGCCCAGGTGCAAGAGAAGCTTGATTCAGGGTTTAAAAAAAAATTCAAAGAAGGTTTAAAAAGGTACTGAATCAGGGAACCGTTTGTTTAAAGCAAGCTACTGTAGTTTTCAAAAGCCCATTTAATAGAATTAATAGCGTGTATTGAAACAAACAAGCAGACTTTAAAAAAGTTACAGAAGGTTAGCTTTGTGGGGAGCAGAGGAATCCTGCTCATGAAATCCAGATTGGTTCCCGAGGTTCTTGGAGAGCTGAGTGGAATGGATGTTTCCTGATCGCTGTAGTAAGTGAGACCCAAGAGATGTGGGTTCAGTCCCTGGGTCGGGAAGATCCCCTGGAGAGGGAAATGGCAACCCACTCCAGTATCCCTGCCTGGAGAGTCCCATGGACAGAGGAGGTTGGCAGGCTACAGTCCATGGGGTCACAGGGAGTCAGACGTGACTGAGTGAGTGTGCACGCACACACACACACGCACACACACACACACACACTGGTAAGCGACAATGTCTGGGAGAAAGTAGGCTGAGCGATGAGGCAGCACCTTGGGGGTGGACCTGGGCCTTGGAGCGCATTCATCCAGGTTCATACTCCACCCTTTCTTAACTGTGCTCCTGGGCAAGTCACTGCATTTCTCTAGGTCTCAGTTTTCTCATCTGTAAAATGAAGATAATATTGGCCAGCTGGCAGATGGATTTAGACAATGTTGGTAGACTACTTGGCACGTGGTGGAGATGTGGTGGTGTCAGCTGCTGTGAGTACAGAGCTGCTCGGGGAGGAAGGCAGGAGGGAAGACGGGGGCCAGGAGCTCCTGCGTCCACCCGGGGCCTGTTGCACTCTTGTCTAAAGTTCTAGAGGATTCTACCCCAGGGTGTCCTGATTCTCCACTGTGTACATGTCCCGATGGTAGGGTGTCTGGGGGTAGACTCTGACCCCGTGAAACTGCCCTCGATGTCTCCATGTAGGTCACGGTCTTAGGCCAAGAGGGGCAAGACCATGACTGGGTCTTGTTGTTAAAGAAGGAACACCTAGGGACTTCCCTAGGGGTCCAGTGGTTAAGAATCCGCCTTGCAATGCAGGGGACGCCGGTTTGATCAAGGTTCGGTAACTAAGATCCCATGTGCCAAGGGACAGCTAAGCCCATGCGCCACAATTACCCGAGCCCTTGCAACACACCTGGAGTCCATGCCCTGCAGTGAAAGATCCCACGTGAAGCAACTAAGACCCAATGCAGCCAAGTAAGTAAATATTTAAAAATGGAAAGAATGGCTAGTGTCTCTTGGCTATTTCAACGAGCTGCCCAAAGGATAGTAGCAGGCCCTATCTTGTTTCCTATCTACTCTACATACGGATGGGTAGAAAATAAATACTTTTCAGACATCATAGACATAAATCACTCAAAATACCCAGGGTATCTTTGGCTGTCTTCTGTGTGTAAAAGTGAGATTTATTTACAGATGTGTGTGGCTACATAAGGGGCTTCCCAGGCGGCTCAGTGGTAAAGAATCCACCTGCCAATACAAGAGACTCAGGAGACATGGGTTCAATCCCTAGCTCGGGAAGATCCCCTGGAGGAAGAAATGGCAGCCCACTGCAGTATTTTTGCCTGGGAAATCTCATGGACAGAGGAGCCTGGTGGGCTACAGTTCATGGGGTCACAAAGAGTTGCACACAACTGAGCAACTGAGCACATGTGTGTGCCTATGTGATGAGAAGCCAGCAGAGGAGAAGTGTTTGGGGGGGTATTTCTTTGGATGTACCTGTGACATGCAAACTCTTGCATCTGAAGCGTGTTCTTTGGTTGGGAGAGTCCTTCCTTGATGCTGGGAAGGACTGAAGGTGGGAAGAGAAGGGGATGACAGATGGTTGGATGGCATCACTGACTCAATGGACATGAATTTGGGCAAACTTCTGGAGTTGGTGATGGACAGAGAAGCCTGGCGTGCTGCAGTCCACGGGGTCGCAAAGAGTCGGACACGACTGAGCAACTGAACTGAACTGAATTTTATGTCTTTTCACTGAACTTGTGGCCCATAGGTTTCTGGGCCAGAATGATGAGAGAGAGCTCAATTTACAGAGTTTTTCTTTGTTTTGTTTCTCTCCTCCTCATGGCATGCGAAGTCACTTCAATCGTGTCCGACTCACTGCGACCCCATGGACTGTAGCCTGCCAGGCTCCTCTGTCCGTGGGATTCTGCAGGTGAGAATACTGGAGTGGGTTGCTATCCCCTCCTCCAGGAGATCTTCCAGAACCAGGGTTCTAGCCCAGGTCTCTTAGGTCTCCTGCATTGGGGGGCGTGTTTTTTACCACGAGCGCCACCGGGGAAGCCCTGTGTACACAGCTTGCTTCAGAAGGACTCTAGATTGACAGAGAGAGGATTCCCCAGGTGACTGACTCTGTGACCATGAGCAGGTTCTTAATCCCTGAAGTAGGAATTTGACCATTGAGACTCAGGGGCCATTTGAATCAAAGCAGTGAAGTGGGTGGACTGTGAACGGCTCCATCAGTCAGATTCGAGGCTGAAGCCAGAACCCAGGCTTACAACTAGCTCCTCCCTTGGATCATGTGAGCCGATCCCACATCTTGGGCCTTGGGTTGTCTCAAAAACGAGTTTTCTTTGTATAGAGGGTATTATTTGCTGATGTAAAAAAAAAATCCTGAGTGTGTTTTTCTATGACTATCCTTGGGTATACAGGAGAATTTATCCAGCTTCCCTGGAATCACCTTTTTCTCTTCCTCCAACAGTGAGTCTGGATCATTGCCTGGGCTGTCATTAGCCTCCTCAGGGCCTTTATGCCGAGCACAAGTCGCATGTTCTGATAGAAATGCTGGGGAGGCGGGAGGAGATGCAGGATCTAGACGCATCTGCTCGCCTGAAAGCACAGGGAAGTGATGGTTGGGTCTGTGGGGAGGGTGCTGCCTGGGGTGGAGGTGTGTGGGAGGCACCAGCTTTTAGAAACTCTCTTCCCTGGTCTCTGTAAGTGATTTCGTGACCGTTTCGTTATTTGCGAGGGGGGCAAATGTAATGCCAGTGTGAGGTGGACAGGCATAATTGCAACTCTTAAATCACTTAGGAATGAGAGTCAGAGAATAAATGGAGAGGCTTTGACTAAAGCTAGCCAGCTAGCTTTGACTAAAGTCTAGCCATCCACTATGAGAATAATGCCTGGCACCAGTCTGTCTACACGAACTAAAAATCTTTGAAATGGCAAAACCGTGCATCTGAAGGGAGCACTTGGATTCTGGAGGATTTGTCGACTTCATTTAACGGTCTTATCAGTGACTTTTTGGAGTTGGAAGTTATTTTGGGGGGGACCACCGCTTAGCAAGCATACATCAAGAGAAATGTTATCTCTCAGATCAGTTAGACCAACAGTATTTTGCAGAAATAAGAGCACATTTGAGATCATTTGGACTATCTCCTGGTTTTCAGAACAGAAAGAAGCCCAGCGAGGGCTTGTCTAAGATGACCCAGGTGCTAAGTGGAATGACACTGTCGAGAATGGAGCCCAGGTTGCGTGTCTCCATCTTGCTGGTCGCTATGGGCCGGCCGTGCAGTCTCCTTGGGCACCAGGCCGGCTGGCAGGTAGTTTTAGGTGCCCTGACAGTGATGACACCTGTACAACTCTCAGGTTTTCCTGAATTTGGTTAGGGAGCTCCTTTTGAGTGCCTGGCACTGTTCTCGGTGCTAGAGATATACGTAGGTAAGAAGACAAGGGTTTCTGACCTCAAGGAGCCCACAGTCGCATGAAATACGAAGATGGGATATACTGTCAAGCCACGGCTGAGTGACACGTGGAACATCATCCCTGGGATGGTGAGCTCTCAGTGCCTGCTTCAAGATCAACAGGACTCGTTTTTATTTCCTGTTGATTTTACAGCATCAGAAGTGGGAATGATGGCCATACACTTCATGAATCGAATTGACTGAACGATTCCAGCTTCATCCGGAGCCATTCTGTACACATCCAGCGAGAGGTTTAAAATTTGAAACCCTCTGTCCTCTGCGTTTGAAACGCATGGTCTTTCTGTAAACACTTGGTAAGAATAGTTCTGGATGAGTTTGTTTATGGACACAAATCAAAAATCGGATTGTTTATGCCAAAGAGGAATAAAATGCAAATATGGGTGTCACTGAAGCTACATCAGGTTGAATAATAGTTTTTAAATTAAATTGAGGCCCATTTTTCCCCCACTGTGAGTGCAGAAGCAGCAGAAGCTTAGGAAGAAATCTACTTAGGTACTCCGTAGTATCCGAAGCACTTTATTTGTGGAAATTTTTGAAACTTCTATGAAAATACAGGAAGAACCAAGATTCAGGTAGACCAGATGCCATGGCAGGACAGGTGACGTGGCAGGGAGACCCCGCATTTTCATGAAAGCCTGTTTGGCACTGTAGCTCCTGCGTCCAGGCAAGGCACCCCCGCGGCACCAGGCCTGATGCAGCAGCGGCCTTGTGTCCTTTTTGGATAAGACTGCAGGCCCTTGGAGCATGGGGACTGCAGTTCATGCAGTTGTTGTTTGATGCCCTGCGAGCAGCGTGGCTCAGTGTGTAGACAACGGAAGGAAGGTTCTCTGCAAACACGCATGAAATGAACAGAGACATAAATTTAAAATCCACAGGGCTGGGAAGAAACTGTGTTCACAAACAGGACAAGTTACCTTCCAGGATCCTTGCATGTGCATGTAAAGCTGACCTTGGAGAAACCAAACAGATGACCCGCCCTTCAAAATCCTTTTTAGTATCACATGCTGTTTGTAAGCGTGCCCTCTCTAACTCTGTTCCCACATACTGTTTGCTATCTTGGTGTTTTCTTGCAAGCTACCTGTAAACCAATTATGCATTCATAATCTTGCAGCAGGCTGGCTGGATTTAATAGAGTCAGGAAGGCTTCCAGCACATTAAGTGTTCTTGAAGGTAATAAAAAGGAGGACTAATTATCTCGCTGAAGTGATTATAAGAGAGACGTTGGAGATCTTGACTCATGGGGATTTTGACAGCAGTCAGAGTGGTTAAGATGCTTTGAGAAATGGCAGAGCTGACTTGTTTCAACCAAGTGATTTCCTCACATCTATGATGTGGGTGTATCTGTAGTCCACTGCAAGCGGGCAGGCTGAAAAATGCATGGTGTGGCCGGGGTGCAGTGGTGATTGGAAAGTGTGTGCCTGGTGCCCCCCCGTGAGAGACTGTGAAGTTTTGCCTTGAATGATGGTACCTCTCCTGCAGCCATCTGTCTTGCTCTTTAATAAGCAGTATTCCTTATCAAGCCTGATTTGTGTACATTGATTACACCATTACACTCGTTAAATATTAAAGTGTTTTCCCCCTTGTGTGAAGTCTAATTAGGCAAAGTGCTCAGCACAAGCCTGGCATTCAGAGTAATAGCCTGGTCATTACATGTGACATACCTGAGCTTCCTGGATCGTTTGTCTTTTCTTTTTCCCTCCTATCAGAGTGCCCGTGTACCACATATAATGCAGCAAAGTCTGATGGAGGATTCAGCACCGTCAGGCCATTAAGAAAGGTCCTGCTACAAAGATTATGAGATCTTTTAAAAATGAGTGGAGTGATGTATTGTCTATAGTCGGCATTGTTTCATGAGTTGGGCTTCTGGACAGATATTTCTGATGAAACTAATTTTTACTGAATTGATGAATTGTAAAATAGCTTTAAAGGCTAAAAATAAAAGCGACAGTGTTGTTTGGAAGAGAAAACCCGTCAGTATTATAGTTGCACTTTATACATGCTGCAGACAAAAAGAATAATTTTAGGTGTCAATCAGTGTCTCCTGATAGTCCAATGGGGTGGTTCACTACTTACTTTTAAAAGCATATTTATTTATTTGGCTGTACTGGGTCTTGGTTGCAGCTTGTGAACTCTTTATTTGTGGCATGTGGAATCTAGTTCCCTGACCAGGGGTGGAACCCAGGCCCCCCTCCATTGAAATTGTGGAGTCTTTAGCCATTGGAAGTCCCCAGTACTTACTTTTTCAGCTTATTTCTTCTGTGCAGTCTTTTTTCAGAAGTTAATTTGCGTTGTGGATTTCATAGCCAAACATTTTGTCCGTATGAGGCCAAAGGTAAGATTATGGATCAGGCTAGTGTCTCTAAGTTATCCACATCATTATGAGATGATCCCTGTAATGAACGTTGTCTTTTTTGGAAGGGTTACAGTACTTCTTCAGTATTTACCTTTCTAAAAAAACCCACAGTCTGTTGTGAGCATGTGCACACACAGGCACACACATGTGCAAAGTGTACTCTGGGGTTGATGGGTATGAACCAGCAATAGGCCTGGTTTACTGCTTACTCTTCTCAGGGAGAAAAGCTTTTAAGGCCCGTTTCACATGATCTGTGCTTACCAGGCTAATAGGTTTTTCCCTCTCTTGGTCCCAGCAGCTCGTGTAGGAACTTTGAAAGCACCTTTTCCCCTTCGCAACTGCAAATAGCACTCGCCCTGCCTGCCCTTTACGCATTCTGGAAAGAAAGCAGCCTGTATCGCCTTGAAGTGAGAGTTATTTTGAGTTGTTTTTGAATGCGGTCAACTCAAAATGAAATTTAGCTCCAAGTTAAAATATGGATATAAAGAGCAAAGAATGGAAGGGAACTCACAGGTTGGCTGGTCTAACTTCTCTCTTCCTGCGTGGGGACGCCGGTGCAGAGAGGTCGGCCCTCCTCAAGGTCACGGGTGTTAGCAGGGGTCCTGCATTTGTCTCCAGGCCTGATGACAAGTCTCCCGAGGTGACCCTCCGGCCAGAGTCCATCTCCTTGCCCTTCACAGGGGTGGTTATATCTGAGCTTTGGGTTAGAAAGGTCTTGAAGGAAAGCTTACTGCCTTTTAACCAGCTCAAGGCAGAACCCATCTGGGGTCACAGAAGAACTTATATTTTGTATCTGCTAATTGCCATCTTCCTAGAAATGGAGAACTGGAGGCCAATGTCTCCCTCTGAGTGGTTCCGAGTTCAGTC
>NW_011494808.1:3526430-3528406 GCF_000754665.1 Bison bison bison
GGCTTGCCACTCGGCTGACCCGGGGCTCATCTGGGGAGTCGGGTTCTCTGTTCTGGAGGCCCAGGGTTTGGTCTTTGTCAGCCTGCGGTGGAGTCATCAGGCCTGAGTAAGTCATTTCACCAACACGCCAAGGCACGGAGGTTCGATAACCTTGACGACTGACTGTCTTGGTGGTTGGTAAGAGGCCTGGTGGTTAAGCACGTGGGGTCTGAAGCCTAACGTACTTGAGTTCGACTAGCTTCCAGGTATGGGGTTTAAGCAAGTTACCTTAGCCCCTGAGCCTCCGGTGTTTGGTCTGTAAGCTGGGAGTCGTAGCAAACATTTCTATTGTTCTCACTCTGTGACGTCTGCCATCTCAGTGGCTCAGGACCATTAACTAATGGGGTCTCCACAGCAACCCCAGGAGGTGGGTACTACCGTTATCCCCACTTTACAGGTGAGGAGACTGAGGCCCAAAGAGGTTCTGTGAATCGCTCACGATGCCAGCTTTTAAGGGGTGAAGCGAGTAGGATTTGGATCTTGGAGCCGGTTGCTCTGAGCTCCCTCCTCTGCTGCCTCTCAGTCAGATTAACTTGACTGTGAGGATCAGGTGAGATAAGCTGCCCTCGCTGATGGTTAGAGAGCTGGCGTCACCTTAGCAATAGCAACAGGAAAATCTCTGTGATCAGTACCTTCTTTGCCCTTCAAGGAGCTCCCAGAAACCAGATCATAATCAGAAAGTCGCTTTGGCAAATACAAAAGTCATGCAGAGAGAGCTCAGGAGCCTTGACTGAATGTTCCTCAGTGTGGACGGTGTTGGGGACAGCCAGAGCCGGGGGGCTGAGCAGATGGCCCAGACTCCTTTCCAGCTTGTGGGGCCTGGAGACTTTCTCCCCTCGGGTGGCTCTGGGGCCGCAGACAGCAGCTGGGACTTGTTTGCTCTCATCTGTCACTGCCGCAGCACTGACCTCCGCCACTGAGGTCAGCAGTGACACGCACGCCTCCGAGGCCACCAATGAAAGGGTCATACTTTGACCGGCTTGCTCCACTTTGTATCATGTTCATAGCCTTGTTACCAATTGCAGGCTCACGTCCAGATCGTTTGCTGTGGAGTTTACATGTTACGCTGTGCCTGCCGCTTCCTTTTAAATTCATTCAGTTCAGTTCAGTTCAGTCGCTCAGTCGTGTCCGACTCTTTGCGACCCCATGAATCGCAGCACGCCAGGCTTCCCTGTCCATCACCATCTCCCGGAGTTCACTTAGACTCACGTCCATCGAGTCAGTGATGCCATCCAGCCATCTCATCCTCTGTCGTCCCCTTCTCCTCCTGCCCCCAATCCCTCCCAGCATCAGAGTCTTTTCCAATGAGTCAACTCTTCGCATGAGGTGGCCAAAGTACTGGAGTTTCAGCTTTAGCATCATTCCTTCCAAAGAACACCCAGGACTGATCTCCTTTAGAATGGACTGGTTGGATCTCCTTGCAGTCCAGGGGACTCTCAAGAGTCTTCTCCAACACCACAGTTCAAAAGCATCAATTCTTTGGCGCTCAGTTTTCTTCACAGTCCAATTCTCACATCCATACATGACCACTGGAAAAACCATAGCCTTGACTAGTCTTCATTCATTAGTCGATAAATACAAGCACATTTAAACATGCGTGTCCCTTTTAGCTTGTAATAACAAAGCGAATGGCTGTCCAGGGAGCATCTAGCACTTTCCCTCTGAAGCCCCCACATGTGCTTCTGGGTCAGATTCCCTGCCTTCCTGCCGACCCACCCCCACCCAGGGCTAACTGCGCTTCCAAATATTGTGTTAATCGTCTCTTTGCTTTATTAGAGTTTACCACCAACGTGCATCCCCACATGGGTTATGGTTTTCTTTAGATTTATTTTTAATTGGAGGATAATTGCTTTACCATGTTGTGTTGGTTTCTGCCATCCATCAACATGAATCAGCCACAGGTATACATGTGTCCCGCCCCTTGGACCTCCCTCCCA
>NW_011494808.1:3528506-3558021 GCF_000754665.1 Bison bison bison
CTCCCTGTGCTATACGGCAGTTTCCCCTTGGTTATCTATGTACATGGGACGATGTATGTATTTCATCGCTACTCTCCATCTGTCCCACCTTTCCTTCCCCTGCTGTGTCCACATAAGATTCATTGTTTCTGCAACAGGCTGTTGAGTTGGAAAACTTGACTAAAGCCCCCAGATGTATCAAATAGCAGTGACAAAAATAAGTTGTGAGAAAGACTAAAATGGGCATTTCAGAGGCAGTGTCTGAACATGAGGTTCACAGCTCTTGAAAATCCTCCTTACTCTGAGGGTATAAAAAGCATCGCTCTATTTGTGGAGAATCCTCTGCTGTGAGTCTGCACCAGCCCCTCCTCTGGGAGGAAGTGGGGTTGCGGGTGCTGCCCTGTGTCCCCTCAGCTGGGCGCCTGGGGGGCCGGCTCTGAATCTGGTGAGATGTTTTGGGGGCATGGCAAGTGAGATCAGCTGGGACAGGGCCCCCCAACTGCCACATGTGTTGGGGTGATTGTGAGTGCTTCGCCTGGACCTGGTGTGGCCCCTGCAGGCAGGGGGACCAGCCTGGACCTTGACCCCCACTCAGGGGCACAGTCCGAGGAGAGCTTGTGGAGTGAGTCTCAGGGGCTGGGTCCATCACCCATGGCACAGGATTTGAGGGGAGCCCCTGGCGTCCCTACAGAAGTGCCCACGCGAGTCAGAGAGTCAGGTCTAGGCATCTGCTGGTCCAGAGGGTGCGAAGCCTTCTGTCCCAGTGAGGAGTGAGTTTGCCGGCATGTGAGTGAAAGAACGCTGGTGACACTCAGTAGAAGTTAGCTTCCCAGTGAGGAGTGAGTTTGCAGGCATGTGAGTGAAAGAACGCTGGTGACACTCAGTAGAAGTTAGCTTCTCTCTTATGTACAGTCGGTAGGAAAGTGGGCAGTTTAGGGGCTCCACAGAGCTGCTACGGTCACACCTCCTAGTTCACCGCCCCACAGCCCAGGCTCATGACTGTGGTCCTCGTGCTCAGCGTCAGAGGGGCTGCTGCAGCTCCAGCCATCACATTATAGTTCAGGCAGACAGAGGCAGGGTCTGCTCCCTCCTTTTTAAGGATACTTTCAAGATGCACACCCAACATTTTCTGCTTCTGTGTCACTAGTCAGAGCTGAGTCACCGGGTCATGCCCAGCTCTAAGAGATCTTTCGAAATATAAGCTTGTTGCTGGGTCACTATGGGCCCAGCTTAAAATTGGGATTCTTTTTGTCAAGAGGAAGGGACTAGTGGATATTGGGAGACACCCGGAAGTCTGTGCCACTTCATTTTCATGGTATTAGCAGCCAGGTGGCAGTTCCAACCCTGGAGGGGAGGTAACCACAGCCAGGAAGAGGTGGGGAGAGAGGGGGAAGGCAGAAGCTGATGCTTCTTACTTTTTTGGCCTTACTTCAAGGATGGATAATGTACTGACTTGACATTTTATTTTCTGAATCATCATTGTATTTTTGACTTAAAGTAACTTTAGGAGTTTCTGTTACCTACAAGTAGCCAGAGAATTATGGGATCTACTGAAGTTTCCCTTGGATAGCAGGGGGAATAATACTGCTTGAATATTATATTTATTTCAACTGAAAAATGTCTTTATTATGCAAGACCTCCATGCCATCTTCACAGCTAAAAAATTAATAATCATCCTTTAAAAGTTGCCTAATAGCCAGGCTGTGCTTAAAATTTCTCATTTTGTAACTAACTGTGGTGATGGACATTAACTGGATTTACTGTGGCAACTGTTTTGCAATTTGTACACATGTTGGATCATTGTGTTATACATCTGAAACTAATTATATTATGTTAATGATACCTCAGTTAAAAAATGCATATTTTGGGGCTTCCCTGGTGGCCCAGTGGTTAAGATTTTACTTTCTTAAGTGGAGGAGGTATGGGTTCAACCTCTGGCCAGGGAGCTAAGATCACACATACCTTGAGGCCAAAAAGCTAAAACGTAGAACAGAAGCATCGCTGTAACAAATTTAATAAAGACTTTCAAAATGGTCCACATCAAAAAATTCTTAAAAAAAATTCATACTCTAACCTCGTAAATCTACTTAGAAGGATTCATCCTACAGAGATCATCAGACTAGTATCCAAAGGTATGTAAAGCATGTTCACTGAAGCATTATTTATAGAGAAGAAAATCCTAAATATAAATCAATGGGAAATGGTTAAGATACTCTGGTGTCTCCATACAGAGGAATTATTATTAGCCTTCAGAAAGAATGATGTAGATGATTAATGATGTGCAAGTATTAAAATATATCGATAAGTGAAAAAAAACTTTTCCTTGATTGTCTCAAGAAGTATCTCTTTTTTTGTGTGTGTCTCATTTTCAAAAGGTGAACGTGTGTGAGGCGTATTTCAGATGGTGGGAAGCTGGCATAGATCAGCCCACAGTGTTCCCTTATCAGTAGAAAGATCTAGAACTCTCTCAGCACGAGAGGCCCTGGTGCACTGCTTCCGAGACCCCGTTTTAAGGACTTTGGAGGAGGCTAGCGATAATCCGGGTTTCCCTGGTGGCTCAGTGGTAAAAACAAACCCACTTGCCAATGCAGGAGACTCAAGTTCAAGCCCTGGGTCAGGAAGATCCTCTGGAGAAGGAAATGGCAACTCACTCCAGAATTCTAGCCTGGGAAAATCCCAAGGACAGAGGAGCCTGACAGGCTACAGTCCATGGGGTGGGAGGCTACAGTCTGTGAGGTCACAGGAGAGTCAGACATGACCGGACAACTAAAGCACAACATGTGATAATCCGCATTGGCGTCGCTGACTCTGCAGTTAGAAACTTTGAGGCAGTGGAGTTTGACTTAGGGCTTATCCTGGACACCAAATTGCTTTATTCTTACTAATGGAAAGTATAGGTCTTCAAAGTGGGAAATAACGGAATCTATTTTACGCTTCAATAGAATTTCACATTAACCACTGGCCAAGTGTGGCCTTGCATGTGGTTTGTAATGGTAACATAACCACAGGGAGTGCGTTCCAAACTGGCAACGGTGCTTTATAAGACTGTGTATTTAGAATCTATGGATACGATTGTATTTTTATTTACCTGAAATTTACTGCACACATAAAGCACTACTTTACTTCACATGAAGCACTACTGTGTCAGACAAAAGAAATGAAAAACAGTGTCTATTCCTAGGTCATTATTGCCTGTTCTCCCCTATCCTTGCCAAATATTTAACTTTTTCAACTTATTAATTCTCAGAAATCCTCTTTCAGTGCTATACCATTCCCAAACATGGCAATCTAAAGGACTGGTTTAGGAGTATAATCCTTTGAAAGTAAAGGTTCTCCAGTTTTTAGGTTCACTTTAGTTCAGTTCAGTTGCTTAGTCATATCCGACTCTTTGCAACCTCGTGGGCTGCAGCACGCCAGGCCTCCCTGTCCATCACCAACTCCCAGAGCTTGCTCAAACTCATGTCCATTGAGTCGGTGATGCCATCCAACCATCTCATCCTCTGTCGTCCCTTCTCCTGCCTTCAATCTTTCCCAGCATCAGGGTCTTTTCAAATGAGTCAGCTCTTCCCATCAGGTGGCCAAAGTATTGGAGTTTCAGCTTCAGCATCAATCCTTCCAGTGAATATTCAGGACTGATTTCCTTGAGGATCGACTGGTTAGATCTTTTTGCAGTCCAAGGGACTCACAAGAATCTTCTCCAACACCACAGTTCAAAAGCATCAGTTCTTTGGCGCTCAGCTTTCTTTATGGTCCAACTGTCACATCTGTATATTGACTACTGGAAAAACCACAGCTTTGACTCGATGGACCTTTGTTGGCAAAGTAATGTCTCTGCTTTTTAATATGCTGTCTAGGTTTGTCATAATTTTTCTTCCAAGGAGCAAGCATCTTGGAATTTCATGGCTGCAGTCACCATCTGCAGTGATTTTGGAGCCCCCAAAAAATAAAGTCTCTCACAGTTTCCATTGTTTCCCCATCTGTTTGCCATATTTTATCCTCATACTTACAAATGAATATAAAATATCTACATGTTCTACCTTTAAAAAGAACAAATTAAAAACAACAATAAACTCAGTATCATCGAATTTACAAAACATTGGGTTGACCAAAAAGTTCCTTTGGCTTTCAAGTAAAAATAAGACACATTTTTAATTTTTACCAAGAACTTTATTGAACAACATATTCACCAATTTGTTCCACTACCTTCTGCCATTTTTTAGGCAGCCTCATAACCCATCTTTTCGAAATCTTTTACGTTTTTGAGCAGAGAACTGTTCTAAGTGCCTATTATAGCTTTCCAGGGAATTGAAATTTTTTCCATTAAGAAAACTTTGTAAGACTGAAATAAGTGAAAATCCGAAGGTGCAGTGTCTGCTGAATACCTCGGATGAATCAGAACTTCCCAGCTAAGCTATGATAGTTTTTGCCTGGTCATCAAAGAAACATGGTCTTATGTCATCCTGATGGAAGATTATGCATTTTTGTTGACTAATTCTGGATGCTTTTTGCCAAGTGCCACTTTCATTTGGTCTAATTGGAAGGCATACTTGTTGGAATTAATCATTTGGTTTTCTGGAAGGAGCTCATAATGGAGGACTCCCTTCGAATCCCACCATATGCACAGCATTACCTTCTTTGGGTGAAGTCTGGTCTTTGGTGTGTTGGTTCATTTCGCTGTCTCATGATCTCTTCCATTCCACATTACTGTACAGTATCCAGTTTTCATAGCCTTTTGTAGTCTGTTTTAAAAACGTAATGTTTTGTTATGTTTATGTAGAGAATCACATGCAGAAGTACGGTCAAGAAGGTTTTTTATCACTTACGTGGAACTGGAACATCGAAGTGGTGAACAGGACCACGCTGGTGCAAGTGATTTTTGACACTTGATTCGGCTGAGTATGTTGGCTGTTCTCAACTAATGTCTTGATTTGATTGCTGTCAACTTCAATTAGTCTACCTGACCATGGAGCATCACCTAATGATGTATCTCCAGCAAGAAACGTCGCAAGCCACTTTTGACAAGGTCAATCAGTCACGGTACCTTGTCCATACATGGCACAAATCTTTTTTTTGGATTTCAGTTGCATTTTTACCTTTCTTGAAATAATAAAGCATAAAATTCCAAAAATACTGCCTTTTCCTTCTATCTTCAATATTAAAATAGCTACACAAAAATTCACCAGTTTTGATAATTAAAAAAAAAATACACACTGGTATGACTGATATGGCAGCTCCCATATCAGTCATACAACCAAACAGTTAATATTAGTCAATACAATATCAGTCAGTACAACCTAACAAAATTGTTTTGAATAAAGTTTTAAAGAACTAAGCGCTACTTGAGCCATCTTACGGGAAAATCCAACACGCTTTTTGGTCAACCCAACAGTTAAATTAGAAGTTATTTACATCCTGAAGAAAGAAAACCACCAAGCTTCCCTTCATAAGATGGAGTAATACAAGATAACACAGATGGAAATTCATAAATTGAGGTAGTGCATTCGGAAATGATGTAATTTTGAAAGATTCACATATGTAACTGTTTTGCAGCTTGACTTGTTGCCTGAAGTGTCTGTGAATACTTCTTTCTTTTTGGTGTGTATTATAAACGAACCTTGATGTTATTATTGATTCATTAGCACATGCTCATTGAGCCCCTACTACGTGCTCTGCTTTGAGCTGGTGCCAGGGAAGAGTCACATGAAGATGCAGCTGCTTTGTATTCTTATTTCAGCGTTGGGGAGATCCAATATCTAGGTGAAAGGTCAACTACTGGAGAGTCAGAATTTGTGTTTGTGTTCTGATTTTCAAGATCTGGGCCTTGAGCACAGCAACTAATGTGGTACATGTTCTGTGGCAGCTAATAAATAGAGTTAACCACAGTGGACACTTACGAATCTTAAATTGGTGTATTTTGTTGTGAAAATATTGTTAAAAACTCTAACTTTTGTGTTTCAGGAAATTAAAAATAGGTGAGTGCATATCCTTGTTAATATCAATTAAGTTGATAGCAATCAAATCAAGAAGACATTAATTGAGATTTGTTAATATCCGTCAACCACAACAGGAGGAATACAGTTAACCCTTGTTAATTTGTTTGAAAACATGCCATTTTTAGGACACTAATTTCTAAGAAAAAGGAAGATCTGATTAAATCTAGATTGATCCAGATGGCAGCATCTGGCTTACATTACTTAGTTCTCCTAACCTGAAAGATTTAGAATTGATTGTAAAAAAGGATTGGGAGGACAATTTGCTGGAAGTGTCCTTGTTTTCTGTTGCCATCAACACATTATGGAGACAAAACTCTTCTGCCATACAGAATGGAGGTGGCAGACAGAGGCGCAGCACGGCCTGGCTACTGGTTTATTATTTGATTCAACATTTTAATTTATTTTAAGGAAATGGCAACCCACTCCAGTGTTCTTACCTGGAGAATCTCATGGACAGAGGAGCCTGGCAGGCTACAGTCCAGGGGTCATAAGAGTCGGACATGACTGAGCGACTAAGCACAGCACAATCGTGGCCACAGTTTAAAAGAAATTCTTAATGTGGAATTATAGAGGATGCTGACAAGTAAATATCTGCTCTTTGTTTTTCAAAAGTTAAAGCTTAAGCAAGAGCTTTTCTTTATTGTGGTAAAATACACATAAAACTTAACCATCTTAACCATTAAAAAATAGTTACTTAAAAGTGTACAGTTAAGGAACATTTAAGTACATTCACACTGTCGTTCAACCAGCCCCACCGTTCATCCCAGAACTCTTTCAGGAGCTGATGGTTATTAGTATTACTATTATTTTGAGGCACCAAGTTCTAGCTGCTGCTGCTGCTGCTAAGTAACGTCAGTCGTGTCCGACTCTGTGCAACCCCATAGATGGCAGCCCACCAGGCTCCCGTCCCTGGGATTCTCCAGGCAACAATACTGGAGTGGGTTGCCGTCTTCTTCTCCAGTGCATGAAAGTGAAAAGTGAAAGTGAAGTCGCTCAGTCGAGTCTGACTCTTCGAGACCCCATGGACTGTAGCCCACCAGGCTCCTCCGTCCATGGGATTTCCCAGGCAAGAGTATTGGAGTGGGTTGCCATTGCCTTCTATGTTCTAGCTAGCCTGATGTAATTTCATTATTTCATAGTTTCAGTTACAAGTAGCACCACAAGTTCTCAGGTCTTCCCTTTTCTTTACGGGAGCCCTTCCATTTCCCAGGTGGCACTAGTGGGAAAGAATCTTCCTGCCAATGCGGAAGACACAAGAGATGCTGGTTTGATCACTGAGTCAGGAAGACCCCCTGGAGACGGAAATGGCAACCCACTCCAGTATTTTTGCCTGGAAAATCCCATAGACAGAGGAGCCTGGTGGGCAACAGTCCTTAGGGCCACAAAGAGTCAGACACGATTGAGCGACTTTCACTTTTCCATTTCCCCACACTCCGTAATCCCAGTCGGAATGCCAGTTAAATTTAGTTCTGCTACTGAGTCCAAGCTCATACTGCCCACCACACGACACACCAGTAAATCGAGTGACGAGTGTCAGGGCAGGGAATAATAACTTTATTTGGAAAGCCAGCAGTCAGAGGAGATGGTGGACTGTTGTCCCAAAGAACCACCTTACCCAAGTTGGAATTCAGGCTTCTTTTATACTGAAAGGGGAGAGGGTGTGGTTGGTTGGTGCAGACTTCTTGGTACAGGAATCCTTTGTGCTTGCAGCTGTCTACAGCATCAGGTCAGGTAAGGATGCTCCTGTAAACCTCTAACAAGACGAAAGTTACTCTCTGTTCTGCAACTTTTTATCTCTGTGTGAGTAGAAAAGGGTTATTTATCCCTTTAAAAGTCAGAGCCTTGAGAATGGGCTTCCTGTATATTTCAGGCCATAGACAACATTTTAAACTGGTAACAAGAGCCAGAAGATACAAAATTAAAGTAATAGGGAATCAGACTTGTTCTTCCCTATTACAAACCGCTGATGCTTCTGCTCCTCCCCCTAACTCTTCCTCCCAGGGATATTTGCCCCAAGTCCCTGCAAGCCTTAGACTGTCCTGGTGGCTGAAAGAAGGTTGTGGTCATGCAGGCATGGTGCAAGAGAGCTGCCTGTGAGCAGCCTTTCCAGGTTCATAAGGAGGTTCTGCCCAGTGGCAGTTGGAGTTTGGTTTGCAAGATGATCAGAAAATGGAAAACACCCCAGTTACTTCATTGTGATTGACAAGCACCAACAACTTAAAGGAGGCACTGTAGGAATGCAGAGGATGGGCTGCTCCCACTCAGCAGCCACTGGCCGGGGCTGGAGGTCCAGCTGCCAGTGGCCAGTCCGTGGCTCTGCACACAAGGAAGATGGCAGTCTGCTCAGAGCAGAGACCTGCTTATTTCCTCCTGTGGGTCCATCTTATCATTTTGCTGTTTCGTTTTTTTTTAAGTCTTTATTGAATTTGTTACAATGCTGCTTCTGTTTTACGTTTTGGATTTTTTTGGCCAGGAAGCATGTGGGATCTTCACTCCCCGACCAGGGGCCAGACCTGCACCCCCTGCATTGGAAGGTGAAGTCTTAACCCCTGGACTTCCGGGGGGGTCCCTCATTTAACTTCTGTGCTTATCCCCTCACCCGGGTTTTTTTGGGTACAGTCCATTCAGAATAGCTGTTACTTAAACATTGTCATTCTCAGCACGTACATAATACACATTTAACAATGCAGAACATTTTTAGGCATCTAGCGTGAGCAGATTCTCTATTAACGACTTGATTGGAGGGCCTCCACTATGCAAATTCTCTCTGCTGCATTTCAGCCCTCTCCAGAGCCAGGGGCTGTGCGGGGAGCCTGGCCTGCTTCCCAGCGGTCCTGCCTCTGCCTTCTTAATCCTTCGGTTGGTTCAGGTTGGTTCAGATTTGGGGATGGTGATCCTGAGAGTCTCAAGGAGGAAGGATGGTGACTTGTCATGTGATTTTGCCTTCGTGATCTGTCTGCTTTTCTGTCATGGAAGCAGCTGAGAGTTGGGGTTGCAGACTGGGGGTCTTTTAACTATTTCATGGGCACCATCAGAAAGATTGGAAGGTTTTACCTAGGAGGTGTCTAGCCTGGTGGGCTGCCCTGGCGCTCTTCCCTGTGGTCCCCGCTCTGCCCTAGGAGGTGGCCTGGTCCTGGTTACCTGTGTTTCTCCTGGATGAGCTCTTTGGCACTCCCTCCAGGGAGGTGTCCCTCCCCCAGCAAGGAGCCTGGGGTCATCTCTGTGGGATGCATGTCCATCCTTCCTCCTCACTGCTGCTTAGCATCCCCAGGGGGAACCCAGAGCCACCAGGCACTGGGTGGTGGGGATGACCTTGACCTGGGAGGTCAAGGACCAGGAAGGGAAGTCCTCTCACATTGTAAGTGTGCCTTACCACTCCCGGAGCTTACTTTTCTGGGGCTGGGCAGTTCTCAAGAAAAACACCGTTAGGTTGAAGTCAAGTGCCTTGGTGAGGTCCTGGGCACGTGTTGATCTAAACCTTGATCGGGTCTAGATCTCTCTGGAGTTTGCTAGCATTCTCATACTGAAGCTTCTCTCAAGATCCTGGGCTGTCCAGTCTGTTTGAATACTTCTGGGGGTGGCAAGCTGACCGCTTTACAGTAGGGTCCATTCTGAATCTGAGTGGCCCAGTTGGAAAGTTTTTCATATATTTTCTACAGCTTCTACCCATTGGTCTTAAATTCTGCCCCTTAGAGACGTGAAGAGCAATCGGATAAGAATGGGATCGGTTTGCATGTGAACCCTGTCTGGACACATGCACCTGTCATGTAATGAGCAAGCATGCATGTAGATCCCTCAGTATCAGAGGGAGGTGAGCCTACTTTTTGACTCCATGTGTTATTAACTCCCTCGGGTTAATGTGCCCAGAGCATCTCAGTGCCTGCGTTAGCTTTCAAAAGACACTTTCTTACCTGGCAGCATTGGCACATTTCAGCCACACTAGGCTGCATCTGGTAGGCACAATTTAACCGCTTTATGCTGTTATGGAAATATCCGTGGGCTATTTTGTCAGCGGACACAGAGGCGATTTGTGTTAATTGCCTTGGGTAAATATATTCAGCTTAAAAAAAGAAAGGGAACAGTTAAAATTTTCCTTAGTAAACTCACCAGTAACATGACATCTGTAAACTCGCAGCTCCTTGCCTGATGGACTATTTTATTTTCCTCCTTTTTTATTTCACCTTCTTGAAAGGCCCCTGGCTGGGATAAGGTTAGGTCTCCCAGGGTCCAGGAAACGGTTAATTTCTTTTTCCGCAGTGCGGTAATACACACCTAAAACCATTCCAGAGTTTAGGGGAGAAATTGTAAGAAAGTATTAAAACTTGAGAAATGAATTAACAAGCCACCTTTTTATGCGGCAGCAATGTGCCTCTTCACTGAATGAATAGCACTTTATCCTCAGCTGCAGAAACCGTGGGCAGAAATGTGGGGCCTGCTCTGTATCGAGGCGGGTGCCTGTGTGTGAACGTGTGAGTGTGTGCACGTGTGCTCACATTGGAACAGACTCATGCAAAGAAGTCTGACCTAAACTCATAGGCCCATCAAAGAGAAGGATTCAGAATAAATCTGTATCTTCAGCTCACACTGCTGAGTTTAAGCCTTTCTTAAACTTCATCCTTACCACAGTTCTAATGATTCCTGCTACACACATGGAGAATGGTTCTTATTCTGTTACGGAACACAAGTTTGTGTGCCCAGCCCGTAGTGAGGCCAAACAAACCTAAATGCCGGAATTTGGAGCAGAGAAAGGTTTATTTCAGGGGCATGTAGGGAGACGGGTGGCTTGTGCCCCTCAGACCCCTAAACTCATTGAAGGGTTTCAGCAAAGCACTTTTAAAGGCAAGGTGAGGGGTGAGGTTGACTGTCACAAACTTCTTGGTGTGGGAATCCTTTGTTCTCGCAGCTGTCCACATGGGTCAGATGAGGATATTCCGGTGAATCTCCAAGGAGACAAATGTTACTCTGCATTCTGCAACTTTTTATCTCTGTGTAATTGGAAAAGTGTTACACCCTTAAAGGTTAGAGCCTTGAGAATGGGCTTCCTGTATGTTTCAGGCCACAGACAACATGCTTTTACAAAAGGTGCAGAGCCAGCGTGGCTCAGCAGAGGCCACAGGGCACAAAGGTTCAAGTAAAAGGAACAGGTCTAATGTGTGTTCTTACCTATTTACAGTTCTAGCTTTCACCCTGCTCACGGCTTATTTTTAAGGCTAATAGATGTGTTAATATTTTTCCAAATCAAATACCTGAAATATAACTGTAAAAAAAGGAGTCCTTTTGAAATAATGTAGAAATGTAACATCCCTTTGTGCGGTCACCGTGGTATTTTACACAGACAGACTCCCTCAGTCCTCATGACAGCCTGACGAGGCGGACACCCCCACTAACTCCATTTTACAGACCAGCAGGGTTTAAGTGCTAGAGTCTCCCCAGCTTGTCCAGGCCTCAGCTCTGCTGGGGGAGCCGGACTGCAGGCCCCGTGGTTTGTCCGGGGTGTGGCTCTCAAGGGTGTGGCTCCCGGAACTCCTGCCCACCCTGTAGTGATGTCTGCACGATTGGGTCAGGGTGAGGCTGAGAGGTTGCAGCAGGGGTCTCAGCAGTTCTTTTGGTGGCTGAAGGAGAAAGTTCTGGGTCGCTCTCGCGTGGTCTGTGTGGCTTCTGTGAGCAGGGCCGTTTGGCTGAGATTCCACTTCCTCCCGAGTCGGGGCTCCATCGCTCTCAGGGCACTGCTGTCCCCTGTGTGTGGGGAGCGGGGTGGTGGCCACGCTCACACGCTGCCCCTGGGACCGGGGAGGAAGTCGCGGCCGCCTGCTCTCTGTCCGAGGCCACCTCCACTCCGGCGTCCAGGAGGACTTGGTCACCCCGGCCGTGGTGACCGCGCCGCGGCCGTCTGCGGGGAAAGACGTCATCCCGCCATGGTATCAGGAGAAGGGGAGACGGATTTTCATGGGCCGTCAGCAGGGTCCACGCTGTGTGTAGAAAAGAACGTAATGATCTTGGTAAAAATAATATTTCGTCTTTATAAGGAATCTTAACAAGTAAAGAAAGTATTTAAAAAAAGACAAACTTCACTCCTGATTCCACGGAAGCAGGCTATTTTTTTTTTTTACTTTATTTCATTGTGTAAGGCGATTGCAGAGAAAAAGAGAGAGAGCTGGTAAGTCAGGCAAGAGAAGGGAAATTTATTAGTGGGAAAAGAGAGGGTGACTGGCCCTTAAGGAGAACCAGCGTCCTCCCTTCCTCCTGATACCCCACCAGTGAAAATTCCCTGAAGGGATGGTCACGCAGCCGGAGGTCTGGAATCCGGTGGTCTTGCAGCTTTGAGAAGACAGGCGCCCGTGAGATAACAGGATGCCATTTGGGCAGTTTGGTCCGTCTCACAGATCACTGTGATTTTATTCTTTGTTTGCGAGGTCCACATAAGGAGCCTTCTTATTGCTGAGACCCCACGTGGGCCCCATCACATTGAAACATTTTATTTACATATCTGACGGTGCCGGGTCTTAGGGCAGCACATCTATTTCCCTGACCAGGGAGGGAGCTTGGGCTCCTTGCGTTGGGGGTGCTTGAGTCTTAGACACCAGGGAAGTCACAGCTTTTTAAACTATCACCCCTTCTTCCATAAAGCTCTCAGATCTCCTCTGGGGGATTACACCTCTCCCCACGTGGTCGAGTCTAGAGTGGGGGCGTTGTTAAGAAGGGGCTTTGCCCCCGGGGTAGGCCTGTGACCTAGGTATACAGTGTTCCTTCCCAAGGACTTGAGCAAAGTGACAAAGTTTAAAAATACCCGAGGTCGGAGCGCATTTGTCCCTGGTAGGGGCACCTGAGTGACTGCTCCTGGGTGAGGACTGAGCTTGGATGCATTTGTCCCTGGTAGGGGCACCTGAGTGACCGCTCCTGGGTGAGGACTGAGCTCGGAGCGGATTTGTCCCTGGTAGGGGCACCTGAGTGACCGCTCCTGGGTGAGGACTGAGCTCGGAGCGGATTTGTCCCTGGTAGGGGCACCTGAGTGACCGCTCCTGGGTGAGGACTGAGCTCGGAGCGGATTTGTCCCTGGTAGGGGCACCTGAGTGACCGCTCCTGGGTGAGGACTGAGCTCGGAGCGGATTTGTCCCTGGTAGGGGCACCTGAGTGACCGCTCCTGGGTGAGGACTGAGCTCGGAGCGGATTTGTCCCTGGTAGGGGCACCTGAGTGACTGCTCCTGGGTGAGGACTGAGCTTGGAGCGCATTTGTCCCTGGTAGGGGCACCTGAGTGACTGCTCCTGGGTGAGGACTTGCCTGAAGCGCTTACTTCTCACTTGGTTGCCAACTTGGCTCCCCAGCTCCCAGGATCGTAGTAGAACTTCTTTGGGTCGAGTTAGAACTGTGGTTTGCAGTTAAAGATCTTTAACAGATACACTTGCTTTTTAGAGGAAATTTCTGCCACTGTTCGATATATTTTCCTTCCGTTGTCTCCGAATGTGTTTTTACATACTCAGTATTTATATTGTTCATACAGCTTTATGCCTATCCTGAAAATGAGCGTTTTTCCCATTTCACAAAAGTAGCTGTCTCATACTGTATTGTGTGGCTGTTTCATATGTACTGAGGTAATTAACATTTTTGTCTTAAATAAATGTCTTTTTGTTTCTTATTCATCATTTTAGGAACACAGGGCTGTTTCATTTATTCAAGGTCCTGAAGATACTTGAGTTAAAATTCAATTTTCACTTTCCTTAAAGTTTGTAACTATTTACAATACCTTTTTAAAATTCAGACATGCAGATTCAAGTATATGCTTTCTAACATACAGGGGATTCAGGCAGGATTGCCAATATCTTAGCAAGTCTGAGGCCCATGACTTTTCCAGGGTAAATGGCCGTGATTACTGGCCATGCTTACCAATTTCTGGTTTTTGCAGAAATTCAGATTTATTGGTGCCTTGTCATGGGCTCTGATTTATCTAGTTGGCTTTCAGAGCCACCCTGGGCACTCCCTAGGGTCTTGGGCAGCCGGCGGGCAATGATTCTGAGAACTTTGTGTCCCGAACAACCTGGCTCTGAGTATTCTAGAAGGTCAGCTGCCCTGGAGATGCTGGCTAAAGACAAGAGCCTTCAAATTCTCCACCCATCTGAGAATGAGCTTTCGTCCATGCTGTCTGAAAAAAGACGAGTGTGTGTTCCTGGTCTGACGTGGGTCGCTGGGTAAGGATGGAGTCAGGGTCAGGTAAATTGCAGGGGTCATGGGTAGGTGATGGTACAGGCCAAGGCTGATGCAAAGTGCCACGATGCAGGCGGGCATGTGGGGGCACCCAGAGGAGGTGAGGCATCGCCCCTGACTGCCTACCGTCCTCTAACCTCCCGAAAAGTTGCGATACTCAGGGACACTATGGAACCGGAGACACTTTGGGCAGAGTGGACTTACTGGTGCCTTGCTTTGAACTCCCTGCGGCTTCGTTACCCTTCTCGTTCATAAGCCGCGAGTGCTGTGGCAGCAGAATAATGACCTGCAAAGACTCCCACCTTCTTATCCCTGGAGTCCGTGGTATCTTACTTGGTAGAGAAGGCTTTGCAGGGGTAATCGGGATTAGGGCCCTGGAGATGGGGAGATTATGTAGATTATCTTGGGGAGGGTCAGTGTAATCACAGTGTTAAAAGAGTTGGAAAAAAAGATGTGATGGCGAGAACAGAGAACCCATTGACACAACACCAAAAACAACCGGCCATTGCTGGCCTCAGAGGTGGAGCTGGGAGCCCACCAACCAGAAAGGGGCCCCTGGAAACTGGGAAGGTGGAGAAATGGTTCTCCCCCAAGAGTCTCCTTGTGCTCCAGAAAGATCAAGCCCTGGGATGCTAGGGCCAGCCCAGGAGACCCATTTTGGACCCGTGACCTCCAGACCTGTCACACAATAGATTTGTGATGCTTTAAGCCACCAAGTTGGTGTAATTTGTCACAGCAGCTGCAGGAAGTGGGTGTGAGGTTGGTTTCCCCAGGGTCCTCCTGGCTCAGGGCCTCGGACACTGAGAAGCTAGGGTGGAGGTTTCATGCAGAAACCCCGTGGTCAGGCACAAATGTACTCACCAGCCAGAAAGTCCTAGGGTTTAAGAAATGGGCTATTTGAAGCCCCTATCCTTAAAAAATGGTGATAAAGTTGGTGATAAAAATAGAGTAGATGACTTCAATTGCTAGAAAGAAGTCTCTTACCCTTGAAAGACAGGCACTTTGGTTAAGAATGGAACTATAGATCAGAGCTCTATTTCAATCCCACTATTTCTGTTTTCTCTTAGATTTGGGACCAGGGCAGTTTACAGATTATAACATAGCCAGGGCGTTTATAGACTGTTCTCATGTACAGTACCATTAACTGGTGAAGGTGTATCATTATGCTTCATTTTGACCTTCGAGAAGGAGGCACTTTTTCTTAAGTGCAGGTCGTGTGGTGTGGGAGGAGCTGACCATGACCTCTGTGCCCTGAACTAGAAAATAAACCTGTCCACTCACCTTCCTCTCCAGCCTTCACGGCCTCTTTTTATTCTGGTAGCATTGCCTCCTTAGTGGTTAGTTTCATACCTTCCATTTCCTTTTTTTACTCTTGCTAACCTGAGAACTGATGCAGTTAGCCACCCCTGAGGTCTGAGAGAAACATTTCTTCTTTTTCCAAATAGTCCCGGGTGTCTGGAGAGGATGCATGTGATGTGACGTTTCCACATCACGCGCGGATGTGAACACCCAGCACTAATGTTGAAGTGAATACATAGTGTTTAATACTAATGTGGACTTCCCTGGTGGCTCAGTGGTCAAGAATCCACCTGTGAAGCAGGAGACTCAAGTTCGATCCCCAGGTGGGGAAGATCCCCTGGAGGAGGGCGTGGCAACCCACTCCAGTATTCTTGCCTGGAGAATCCCGTGGACAGAGGAGCCTGGTGGGCTGCAGTCCATAGGGTTGCAGAGTTAGACTGACGCAGCTGAGCCCAGCAGAGCACAGTGCTAATTATAGTGTTTAATGCTAATGTTAATGTATAGAGCTGAGGGCCAGGTTCCTCTTTTACTGGCATGCTTGTCTTTTATCAGCATGTTCAAAATGTTAAACACACTTATGATGCTGTGTTCAGTTCTTTAGGCTTATACCAAAAGTCCTCCCAAATATAAGGACTTGAATATAAGGGAAATCAGGTTTGACCTTAAATTTTGATATCAATCCATTGGGTCTTAGGGTCAGAGCCCAGAATGCCTCCTCTATTTCAAGAGGTCAAGTGTTCCCAGGATGTCAGCTCAAGGGTACCTGACTAAGTGAAGTAGCCTGTGTACCTGGAGGAGGCTGGCTTTCAGGTGGAGACATCGAAAAGGACAGTCTTTTTAAAAATATTTTTTTTCTTAGTATATATATTTTATTGGAGTATAGTTGACTTACAATGTTTCAGGTACACAGCAAGGTGATTCAGTTACACACATATATTATTTTTCAGATTATTTTCCATTATAGATTATTACAAGATTTTGACTACAGTTCCTTGGGCTATACAGTAAACCTTTGTTGCATATTTATTTTTTTAAATTAGAAATTTAGCATTCTAATCATATGAAGTCAAACAAGTGGAGTCAAAATGGAGAAGGGCAGTCTTGAAACAGACTTTGGAATTACCTCTCTACATTTTGTTCCCAGAGCTGTGGTGGGTGGCTGGTAGTGGTAGCTGGGGAAATCCAGCTGCAGCGTATGGGCTTGGTTATCCTGAGGCGTCTGAGATCTTAGTTTCCCAACCAGGGTTCAAACCCTGTGTCCTCTGCGTTGGAAGGTGGGTTCTTATCTACTGGACCACGGGGGAAGTCCCTAAAGTAGCTTATCTTGAACTTAAACCAGCATTGGGCAGTCAGCTTTAAATCACAGGAAGAAAGACTTTGGTGCAAAATTTATTTTTTTTGCTTGAGTTGAAGACCGTCTCAGTGTCGGTACCAGCATGTTAAGACACTCGGCTATAGCGATATAGCAAATATAATTAGTTATCTTCAGTCTTTACATTGATTGCACCAGGGAATTTGTTTTTATAGCCATTACTGTTTCTTTTGAAATTAATATGCTGAGCGAGACATTTAATGATCCATAAAAATGTTGACTTTACGTAAAAGAAACAGCCAAAGCCAATTAGCAACGTGTGAATCTGCATACGCAGGTAGACTTATTAGACGGAAGTGTGCTTTCAGTGGGGTGCTGAAGGTGTAGTTTTTGACTATGTGATGTGCTGAGAAGAAATGGCTGTCTTTTCAAATTTAACCTTTGAGATGGCAAATGGAGTTCTGTTGACTGTTACAGCCTATGTGTTTTAGGTAAAATATTTTTTGTAGTTACTGACTTCACAGTGAGAGCAGTGCTCTTCATGCTTCTTTGATCAGGATCCTTCTCTGGGTGTGGGGCGGGATGGGTGGAGCTGGAGGGCTTGCCTGGGGCCCTAGGGTGTGTCTGTTGTGCCTCCCTGGAGGGCTGGTTCCCTTTTCTCCTGGGTGGTGGTTGCCAGGAGGACCGGGGGCAGAGAAGCCCTTTGTCCTCCAAGAGGGCTCAGCTTAAAAAAAGCTGAGTGCCAAAGAATTGATGCTTTTGAACTGTGGTGTTGGAGAAGACTCTTGAGAGTCCCTAGGACTGCAAGGAGATCCAACCAGTCCATCCAAAAGGAGATCAGTCCTGAAAGTTCATTGGAAAGACTGATGCTGAAGCTGAAACTCCAATACTTTGGCCACCTTATGCGAAGAACTGATTCCTTGGAAAAGACCCTGGTGCTGGGAAAGATTGAAGGCAGGAGGAGAAGGGGACGACATAGGACTGAGATGGTTGGATGGCATCACCTACTCCATGGACATGAGTTTGAGGAAGCTCTGGGAGTTGATGGATAGGGCAGCCTGTCGTGCTGCAGTCCATGGGGTCACAAAGAGTTGGACACGACTGAGTGACTGAACTGAACTGAACTGCGTGGGGGCCTCCGGAGAAAGGGTGTAGCCTGGGCAAGGTGGCCCTCAGGGTCGGTAGTAAGTGTCAGCTTTGGATGGTGACACTTACTACTTTTTGGATGGGCTTTTTGGATAGGCTTCCCTGGTGGCTCAGAGGGTAAAGCATCTGCCTGCATTGCGGGAGAACTGGGTTCAACCCCTGGGTCAGGAAGATCCCCTGGAGAAGGGAATGGCAACCCACTCTGGTACTCTTGCCTGGAAAATCCCATGGACAGAGAAGCCTGGAGGCTACGGTCTATGGTAGGCTACAGTCTACGGGGTCGCAAAGAGTCAGACACAACTGACTTCACTTTCTCTTTCTTTCTCTTTTTGGATGGTGAGGTGGGATTTATGCCCATGCGCTGCCCTCTCTGGGGCCTGGCCTGGTGACCTTGGACTGATCGCCAGCAGGCAGTGTCTCTTCCCAAACAGAAGGTGTGACCTCCTGTACCATTGGTGGGAGTGTAAATTGGGGCAGCCACTATGGAGACCTGTATGGAGGTTCCTTAAAAAAACTGAAACCAGAAGTACCATGTGACCCAGCAGTCCCATTCCTGCATATATGGGGACAAAACTCTAAATCGAAAATTTGCGTGCACCCGTATGTTCGTCACGGCACCATTCACAATAGCCAAGACCTGGAAGCAACCTAAGCGTCCATCAGTGATGAGTGATGAACGCGTGAAGAAGGTGTGGTACATGTATACAGCTGAATATTACTGAGCCATAAAAAGGAATGAAATATGGCCATTTGCAGCAACATCAGTGGGCCTAGAGATTGTCATACTAAGTGGAGAAAGTCAGAGAAAGACAAGTATCATGATATCCCTTATATGTGGGATCTAAAAAATGATACAAATGAACTTATTTACAAGGCAGAACCAGACTCACAGACATAGGAAACCAATTTATGGTTACCAAAGGGAAAAGCAAGTAGGAGAGGGATAAATTCGGAGTATGGGATTAGCAGATACAAGCTACTTAAATATAAAATAGATAAACAACAAAGACTCACTGTATTAACACAGGGAACTGTATTTACTGTCTCGGGCTCCCAGAGTTGGTGATGGACACGGAAGCCTGGCATGCTGCAGTCCATGGGGTCACAAAGAGTTGGACACGACTGAGCAGCTGAACGGAATAACCTATCCTGGAAAATAATCTGAAAAAGTATATATATATGTATATATAGGCTTCCCTAATGGCTCGGAAGGTAAAGAATCTGCCTGCCATGTGGGAGACCCAGGTTCGATCTCTATTCCAGGAAGATCCTCTGGAGAAGGGAATGACAACCCACTCCAGTATTCTTGCCTGGAGAATTCCATGGACAGAAGAGCCTGGTGGGCTACAGTCCATGGGGTCAAGAAGAGTCGGACCAGATTGAGCGACTAACACTTTGACTTTCTTTTCACTTTCACATATGATTTGCTGTATACCGGGAACTAATATAAGCCTGGCTCTCCTGCGTTACTGGCAGATCCTTTACCGTCTGAGCCACCAGGGAAGCTCAAATCAAACTCTTACTTCAATTTAAAAAAATAGAAAAGAACCACCCCTCAGGTCACAAGGGGTGAATGCTGAGAGCATCTGTGGTTGGGGAGTGCTGCCAGCCCAGGGAGTGTGGAGTGCAGTCAGGCGGTGGAGGAGGCGCCCCGTTTGGGACTGGGCGAGCCAGGGCGGGGGGTGCAGTCAGGGGGTGGAGCAGGCACCCCGTTTGGGACTGGGTGAGCCAGGGCGGGGGGTGCAGGATGGACCAGACCTGCTCCAGTAGCAGCAGCGGGTTGTGGAGAAGGCGGTGGCAGAGAGGGGACCCCCGGGAGTCTGGGAGGAGGAAGACGCCAGAGACCCTTGGGGGGTCGTGGGCCCTGGCCTCGTGTGGAGGGCCGGGTGAGGACAGTGCTGGGTGGCCGAGTTCCAGCAGGGGAGCAGGCGGCCGCACTGGTGGGCTCCTGTTTCTGGCGGTGCCCCGTGTTTGGCCCAGTCCTTGGGCCATCTGGGAGGACAGGGCTGCGAACCCCTGGCTGTGTTTTCCAGGCACCCTGGCTGGGCGGCTGAGCTGAGACAGCCTCGGGGTCTCCCAGCCACGGCAGGGCCGCCTTCCCTGCAGGCTGCGACTCGGGGTCTCATCGGTGCTTTTGCTGTGATGGTTTGGAACATGGGATGGAAACCTCCTCCTCCTCCAGGGAGCCACTCTGCCAGGGTGCCCCGGGTCATCTGGAGAGGACAGGGGAAGTTTGGTCCCCTCGGGGCCCTGAGAACATATATTTGGGGCTCTTTCAGTGGGCAGATAGAAAGGAGGGGAGCGGGTGGGAGTCCTAGAAGCCCACCAGGTGCAGTCTGGCCCCTCAGCTCCACCCGTCTGTGGAAGGGGAGTCGCCTCTGTAACTCCCCGAAGAGGCTCAAACCCGTGCAGTCCGCCGGTAGGGATGTACTCTCTTGGATTGAACAGTATCTCTCCAGGTGGGATAAATGTGGTATTTTAGTATGAAGTGGCTCAGTTTAAATGCTTGTAGCCAGAAGCCCTCTCTTCCCACTCTGAACCTCCGTGAGCACCCCAGCTGTGGCCCACGTGCTGGTCACGTCCCGTCTGGTGTTAGGATTATTCCTCTGAGTTTCTCTCTCTCCTGATAGATTATCACTGTTGACTGCTGGGACCAGGCCTAACTCATCTCTTTTATTATCAAGGTCACCTCTTCCCTAGCCCTTCTGGATTAAGTTTGGCTGCATGTCATAGAAAACCCAAGGGTCTTCCCTGGTGGCTCAGTGGCAAAGATTCCACCAGCAATGCAGGGGCTGCAAGGAGATGGCGGGTTCGATCCCCGGGTTGGGAAGATCCCCTGGAGGAGGGCGTGGCAACCCACTCCAGTATTCTTGCCTGGACAGTCTCCACGGATGGAGGAGCCTGGTGGGCTACAGTGTTTGGGGTTGCAGAGTTGGACACGACTGAAGCGACTTGGCAGGCGCGTAACAGAAAACCCAAACCTCTGGGTTGAGATGTAGGGGTTTGTTTTTCTCCTGTAGCAAGACACGCAGAGGAGGTAGGTAGTGGTCCAGGCAGGGCGGCATCTCCATCCTTAGCTTTCTGCCCTGTTTTTCTCTCCTTCTCAGGTCTAGAAACAGCTGGCATCTCTGCCCTTACGTTGCCTTCCAAGTAGTAAGAAGGGTGAATGGTGAGGTTGAGGGCGTGGGCTAGCTGAGGGTGCTTCTCTCATACTTAGGAAGAGGGCAGCTTTTTTCTGCCCACACCTCCCTGGCCAGAAGTAGGCCATCCTTAGCCACAAGGGAATTGGGGAAACAAAGTTCCTTTGTTATGGAGAGTACATTACTGCCTAGAGCAAGATTGGAGTTGTGATGGTTCTAATTGGGAGTCTAAAGAGCAAGGGAGAAGTAGGCAGCTAACTCCTACGTAAAAATGACTCAGATGAACACTTATCGAATGAGTGGTTTTAACAGTGGACAGGAAGCTGTGTGGCAAGAGGCAAGATGAAGGTCTAGACCCTGAAACTCGTGATCGTTTGTGGCAGGCTACCTTGACGTACTCCTTTCCCGATTTAGAACCAGCCTGTTGTTCATGTCCAGTTCTAACTGTTGCTTCTTGACCTGCATACAGATTTCTCAGGACGCAGGTAAGGTGGTCTGGTCTGGTATACCCATCTCTTTAAGAATTTTCCAGTTTGTTGTGATCCACACAGTCAAAAGGCTTTGGCTTAGTCAGTAAAGCAGAAGTAGATGTTTTTCTGGAACACTCTTGCTTTTTCGATGATCTAACGGATGTTGGCAATTTGATTTCTGGTTCCTCTGTCTTTTCTAAATCCAGCTTGAACATCTGGAAGTTCATGGTTCATGTACTATTGAAGCCTGGCTTGGAGAATTTTGAGCATTACTTTGCTAGTGTGTGAGATGAGTGCAATTGTACGATAGTTTGAGCATTCTTTGGCATTGCCTTTCTTTAGGATTGGAATGAAAACTGACTTTTTCCAGTCGTGTGGCCACTGTTGAGTTTTCCAGGTTTGCTGACGTTTTGAGTTCAGCACTTTCACAGCATCATCTTTTAGGATTTGAAATAGCTCAACTGGAATTCCATCACTTCCACTAGCTTTGTCTTAGTGATGCTTCCTCGGGGTCACTTGACTTTGCATTCCAGGATGTCTGGCTCTAGGTGAGTGGTAACACCATAGTGGTCATCTGGGTCGTGAAGATCTTTTTTGGATAGTTCTTCCGTGTATTCTTGCTACCTTTTCTTAATATCTTCTGCTTCTGTTAGGTCCATACCATTTCTGTCCTTTATTGAGACCGTCTTTGCATGAAACATTCCCTTGGTATCTCTAATTTTCTTGAAGAGATCTCTAGTCTTTCCCATTCTGATGTTTTCCTCTATTTCTTTGCACTGATTGCTGAGGAAGGCTTTCTTATCTCTCCTTGCTATTCTTTGGAACTCTGCATTCAAATAGATATGTCTTTCCTTTTCACCTTTGCCTTTAGCTTCTCTTTTCACAGTTATTTGTAAGGCCTCCTCAGACAACCATTTTGCATTTTTGCATTTATTTTTCTTGGGGATGGTCTTGATCGCTGCCTCCTGTACAGTGTCACGAACCTCCATCCATAGTTCTTCAGGCACTGTGTCTATCAGATCTAATCCCTTGAATCTATTTGTCACTTGTTGAGACCCGCTTATAGTTCAGAGCCAGCCCTCCATTCCTCATACACACGGGTACTCAGGATACAGTTCTGTATCCACAGAACTCACCCAGCCTTGGATCCTGTAGTACTGAAGCATTTCCTGTTGAAAACAATCTGAGTGCAAGTGGACCATCGTAGTTCACCATCGTGGTTGTTCACGGGTTAACTGTATCCTTCCTTCTTTTGGATGGATGAATCAGTTTCTCTGGTGTGTGCATGTGTATGAAGGTGAAAATAAGTCCTTTCTCCAGAGCAGAGCTCAGTCGTGGGAGGCAGTGTGGGCAAATTTAGAGATGGCTGAATGGTTTGGATTTTATCAGATAAATGATGGCACGCTGGGAAATGTTTAGGGCCAGGGAGGCGACAGCATCACAGCAGTGTTTCTGAAAATTACTAAGTGCTCATGGTGGGAAAATATTGCAGGCAGTAATTACCAGTTCATATAAAATAAAAACAGTACATTGATGGCAAGAAAAAAAAGATAATCTGTTCAGTTAGATCATTTTGAGAACACAAAGGCACTTCTTGCCACCATGCATTTCTATTGATACAGTATAGCTGTGCTGTGCTCAGTCGCTCAGTCGTGCCTGACTCTCTCGACCCCATGGACTGCAGCCCGCCAGGCTCCTCTGTCCATGTTGATTCTCCAGGCAAGAGTACTGGAGTGGGTTGCCATTTCCTGCTTCAGGGGGATCTTCCCGACCCAGGGATCACATCTTTAGAACTCATACCCCTTGCAGACTTGTTTCAGTGGAGGGGCCAGGCGAAGCCACCCTAGCAAAGGTCTGAGTCAGGAGTGAGTGGTTCGGAAGAGGAAGAAGTAACCCAGGCTGCTGTTAGAAGGAGATGAGAGGGTGCAGGTGGGGCGGGGGGAGCAGAGTTTTGGGAAGTATCTGCGGTTTGCACAACAGGCAACAGAACAATTGGAGCAGGACGTTGACAGGAGTGGAGGTCATCAGGGAAGGTTTCCAGGCGCAGCGCTGCCTTTGGAGCAGAGTGCGTTCATGCTAAGTCGTTTCAGTCGTATCCAACTCTGTGCGACCCCATGGACTGCAGCCCGCCAGGCTCCTCTGTCCCTGGGACTTTCCAGGCAAGAATGCTAGAGTGGGTTGCGATGACGACCCCCAGAGGATCTTCCCGAACCAGGGATCAAACCTAGGTCTCTTAGGTCTCCTGCATTGGCGGGCGTGTTCTTTACAACTAGCGCCACCTGCGAAGCCCCTTTGGAGGAACAACAGCAGCTCGTTTTCAAAGGACAGGCTGAAATGGGGGTGGGGAAGCTGCAGCCCTTTGGGTGTGAGCGGAGCTGCTGAGACGCCTCATTCAGAGTGAAGTGAGTCAGGACTGGTCTCCTGAGGCCAGAGGAGGGAGTCTCAGACCTGTCCTGTGGTTTCCTTTGTACCACCTCTGCCGCCTTCTCTTTCTTCCACCCTCCACTGCCTGCGTTTCTTAGTGCTCCCGAAGGAAAGTGTCACGCACTGGGTGGCTTCAAAAACAAATGTACCACCGTCTCAATGCTGGAGGCTCGAGGTCCAGCCTCGAGGTGTGGTCGGGGCCAGGCTCCCCTGAGGCCCCCGGGGTAGCGGCCTGCCTGCCTCCTGCTCCAGCCCCCAGCCAGCATCCTGGGGGCCCTGGGCTCCCAGCAGCACCTCTTCCGTCCCTGCCTCTGTCCCCACGTGCTGTCCTGTCTGCGTGTCTGTCCTCCCGTGGTCACCTGAACTGGGACCCACTCAGCTCCATGTGACCTCAGCCTAACTCACCACACCTGCCATCATCCCGTTTCCAATTAAGGCCACACTCTGAGGTCCTGGGGGCGAGGGTGGGGACACAGTTCCACTGCGACTGTTGTCTTCTGCCAAGTCTTCATCCCTCTTTACCAGACCTTCTAGGGAAGTGGCGCGCAGCATCTGGAGTCCCTGAGCTGCTGCCTCCCGCCTACACCTTCTGTGGACGTCTCTCCCCGCGACCCCTCTCCCACGCCCCTTGCCATGTGGCCCATTATCCCTGTCCACTCAGCTTGCTTCCCCGCTCCTGCGAGCAGAAGTCACCCACTGCTCTCTGGACCCTTCAGAGACTTGAAAGGAACCTCCCGGGAAACACCTTAGGAGCCCACAGCCCAGCCCAGATTCAGGATCAAGGAGCCATTGGAGTGGATGGTGACTTGGTGGGCGAGCGTTCCTGGAAGATGCTGCGTTAGGGTGAAGATGCCGGTGCCGGGATGGGAGGAGAAGAGAACGCTGGAAACTGCTTCTGAAAATACCGCTGTTTGTCTGGGGTAGGACCAGGGCTGGGCTTCCCAATGAGGCTGTTTCTGGATGCTCTGCATGGGGCTCACCCAGAAGCGCATCCAGCAGCCAGTTGAGGTGGCTGGGCTAGTTGTCATGGTTACACCTTGGGGTGCTTGCTGCCAGGCTCCGCCCTCTGCACAGCTTTGGACAACCCCATCCTGGTTAGGTCTGTGCATTTAGGTACCTCAGTGAGATGGTCCTCTGCCTTTAGTAACATAACAAGAAACTGTACATCCATGCAACTTTGGGGGACTGTCATTTTGGCCGAGAAGGCGGTTTTTAAAAATGCAGAGGTTGGTGGTTCGAATGGAGAGGCTTGGTGGCGATGAGGAGTAGCTTGGTGGGAAGGTCTTTGGGGCAGGCTGATTGGCAGTTTAGTAGGAGAAATTCTAAGACCACGTGGGCCCTGGGAGAACAGGCAGAGTGAGTTTCCGGAAGCAGAGTGCCCATGCCTAGAGGGGGTGCTGTGGATGGACACGGCTGCAGTTGCTACCTTTGCTTGGCCCCAGTGTGTCCTCTTCCACTTCCTGTGTCATTGGGTGGACACTAAAGGAAGGAGGTTTGCTCTTGGGTAGCTCTGAGCATTAAGCCTGGTCTCAGGGCTTCGTCACTCCTGCCATCGCGGGCATGCAGCTTCCTCACCCGTAACACAGAGGGGACGCCGCCTTCGAGGCTCTGGGAAAGAGTCAGTGAAGCTAAGATATTTGAGGAGTGTCTGGCCCAGTACTGCCGGGCGTGGGGGAGATGCTACACACTGTTGGTTTATCCCCTTGTAGGTCTGAGGAGCGTGGAGACCGTGACAGACAGGAGGGAAGCGGCAGCTGTGGGCTTGCCAGGGCCAGCCTGGAGCAGAGAAGTACACTGTCTGTGTGACCCTCCGGGCAGTCGTGAGATGCCGAGTCCAGGCTAAAAATTCAGCCGTGGAAGCCTGTGGGCTCATAGGGCTTTTCCACTCTCTGCCCTTTGTTTTAGAGCTGAAGATACGTTTGGAGATTGAACGTCTGAAAAATATTGATTTTTTTAAGAGCCATTTAAAAAATTGAAGTGTAGTTAATTTCCAGTGTGGTGTTAGTTTCAGGTATACAGCAAAGTGATTCAGTTATACATACATATATATATATATATACACACACACATACACACATATACACACACACATATACACATGTGTATATTTTTCTTTTCCAGATTCTTTTCCTTTATAGGTAATTTGAAGATATTGAATAAGGTTACCTGTCCTTGTCGTTTATCCCTTTTATGTATAGTACTGTGTATCTGTTAATCCCAAACTCCTAATTTATCTCCACCTCTCCCCCTGCTCCCCCCACTATCCCCTTTGCTAACCATAAGTTTGTAAGAAATATTAATTTGTAAATGTAATGATAGTGTTGATTTCGGACTTTATACTGTAAAAGCTTCCTTAGAAGCTGAAGTTTTATTTGTGATGTCCCTTTAAACGGACAACACTGTTGGGATATATTACTTCTTGCCACTCAACACACAGGATTTGCTCAACCGTATTTTCTCATCAGTGTGAATTGAATCCTCTTAACATTTATTGCTGAACTTGTTAGAATCTCTTCCTTTGTCTGTCTACTTCCTCACCACCCCACCTTCCTGCAGGAGGGCAGTGTTTTCAACTCCTGTAAACTGATTGATCGAACATTTCAGGCTGCAAATATCAGCTCTAAAACTTTCGGTTCTGTATTTCCTGACCCCACCCCTGCCCCAGCACTACTCAACTATCATTTTGATGATTATGTACTTTTTTACTGGACCTGACTTAACACAAGGACCATGAGTTATCCTTTAAAGACATGTAGGAAGCTGAAGTTGCAGTGCCCTCTGAAATAGATTTTTATTGAAAGTATAAATTAAGGGAAAAAAAGACTATGGAAAGAGTGACCCAAATCTCCTAAGTCAGCAGCGAGGCTCTGGAAAAGGTGAGCCAGGGTCAGTCTTCCTGGGAGACTATAGGGACTGTCTGCAGTACTTTCAGGAAGAATGGCTAAGAGACGCGCTTAGTCTGTTTGATTAAAGAGGAGATGGTGAAATAGACAATCTACACAGCATTGAGCAGATTCTCCTTAGCCCTCGTGTTGTATAAAGATAACAGGAGCACAAATGCTAATGATAAATTGAGGAACATTGCCTCAGCAACTGGCAAACAGTCATGCTAGGAAGTAATTACAGGGTTTCAGACAGTTTAACACATTATTATGCAAGAAGTGTTAAATGAAGAATTTTTTGTTTTTAACCCTTCAAATGTTCCTTCTCTCTTCCTCCTTCATACAGAAAGTAGAGTGTGTGCCCCAAGCACTCAAGGTCCACTCCCTGGAATTCATAAATATTGTGCTGTTTGCTTCAGATTTTTTTTTTAATGAAAGGAGTAGGATGTTTCTGATAGATGAACTCTTTGTCCGCCGCCTCCTCTCCCTTCCCAGAGGACGCTGTGGTGGGTTTGGTGAGCTTCCTGTCGTGGGGTGCACGGTGTTTGATGGTTGAGGTGATGATTGGCTTGTCTTACAGGAACCAACCTTTGTGCAGATGACTTTCCTGCCTCTTGTGTGAGTCGCTCAGTTGTGTCTCACTCTTTGTGACCCCATGGACTGCAGCCCGCCAGGCTCCTCTGTCCACGGGATTCTCCTGGCAAGAATACTGGAGTGGGTTGCCATGCCCTCCTCTAGGGGATCTTCCCGACCCAGGGATTGAACCCGGGTCTCTCGCATTGCAGGTGGATTCTTTACCATCTGAGCCACCAGGGAAGCCCAAATCCTGCTTCACCATGGGCTTTTAAAGTCAGCGGGGTGCCAGGATGCTCAGCTGATCATTATTTCTTGACATATGGATTATAAACCCTGTTCACTCCCCACGCAGAGTCCTGCTGTGTTCATTTTTGATTATGATTTTATGGAATGACAGAGACAACCGTGATAAATTTTTGTCTTTTTTTTCAGTTTTTTTTTTTTTTTTAACACTTGAAATGAGAAGTGGCAGATAGTTTCCAGGGATATGGAGTAAGCTGGTTTAGTTGTCAAGTTTTCCAGAGACATGGGGTAAGCTGGTTTAGTTGTCATGTTTTTCCTAGAAGTATTCCTTAGGGAGGAAGGGTCAAGCCTCCAGGGAGTAAACGCTTCATACACACAGTGTCCCCCCTCTAAACTGTGACGTGAAAAGAAGTCATTACTCCTGGACACGGCCCCTCACCTGGCCTTCTCTCGAGGTTTGCTTTACTCGCTGTTGGAGCAGAGAGTCTGAAGTGGAAGGCCTTGACCCCCTCGTGGCCCATGGCTCTGTCCCAAGCTCACTTACAGACTAATCTGGGTAGCTCTTAATTCAGGCTGTACTTCTGAAACACTCGGGGGGCTGGAGGACTCCACGACACACCCAGGTGGCCACATCCCTGGGGTTTTGGACTCACCAACTGCCCCCTCGCCCCAGGAGTTCAGCTGACAGTCCCTCTTCCGATGGGCTTTCCTAGACCAGCCTTTCTGGAACAATCCCCCCGACACCAGCAGCTGGACCGAAGCGCGGCACCCAGTGTGCTTCCTCTCTGGCGCTACAGCTGTCGGAAGTCATCTGCGAATCTGCTCCCTGCCTTATTGTCTCCCCTCTCCCCACTAGGAAATGGGCCCTGCTTCTTGTTTACAGTGTGTTCCTCTGCCTGGTACGGCACCTGGCATAACACATACACGGGAAATGGCTGTCAAGTGAGAATGTGAACTCTGATATCAAAAGGCATCGAAGGGCCACTGGGCATAAGTTTGTCCTTTTTCTGAGACCTAAAGAACACTGACTTCTTTGCTGAAAAGATGCACCAGTCTCTTTGGGAGTGTTTAATCAGAATGTTGGGCGGTGTGTCCTGGAACCCAGTCCTGGGCCTGTATCCTGGCCTTCCCTAATTATTTCCTAATTAATAATAATAATTATTATATAATAAAAATACAGCCTCAAGCATGTATACAATAGTAATAGGCTCTAAATGTTAGTGCTCAGTCGTGTCTGACTCTTTGTGACCCCGTGGACTGTAGCCCACCAGGCTCCTCTGTCCATGGGATTCTGCAGGCAAGACTATTAGAGTGGGTTGCCATGCCCTTCTCTAGGCAGTCTTCCTGACCCAGGGATCAAACCCAGGTCTCCCGCATTGCAGGCAGATTCTTTAGCATCTGAGCCACCAGGGAAGCTTTGTCTGACCAGATCCTTTCCTCAGGGGTGGGGAGATCACTCACAGGTGATGAAAGAGGCTCAAAGCAGGTAAATAATGTGGTTGATAAATTAGGATGTTGGGATTAACGTACACCTGCTGCTGCTAAGTCGCTGTAGTCGTGTCCGACTCTTTGACCCTTTTGACTGTAAACCACCAGGCTCCTCTGTCCATGGGATTCTCCAGGCAAGAATACTGGAGTTGGTTGCGATTCCCTTCTCCAGGGGACCTTCCTGACCGAGGGATCAAACCCGCATCTTCTACGTCTCCTGCACTGGCAGGCAGGTTCTTTACCACTAGCACCACCTGGGAAGCTTTTATATACACACTCAGGTCAGTTCAGTCGCTCAGTTGTGTCCGACTCTTTGTGACCCCATGAACTACAGCACGCCAGGCCTCCCTGTCCATCACCATC
>NW_011494808.1:3558229-3581929 GCF_000754665.1 Bison bison bison
CAGCACTCAGCTTTCTTCACAGTCCAAATCTCACATCCATACATGACCACTGGAAAAACCATAGCCTTGACTAGACGGACCTTTGTTGGAAAAATAATGTCTCTGCTTTTCAATATGCTATCTAGGTTGGTCATAACTTTCTTTCCAAGGAGTAAGCGTCTTTTAATTTCATGGCTGCAGTCACCATCTGCAGTGATTTTGGAGCCCCAAAAATAAAGTCTGACACTGTTTCCACTGTTTCCCCATCTATTTCCCATGAAGTGACGGGACCAGATGCCATGATCTTCGTTTTCTGAATGTTGAGCTTTAAGCCAACTTTTTCACTCTCCTCTTTCACTTTCATCAAGAGGCTTTTTAGTTCCCCTTCACTTTCTGTCACACTACATGTAAAATCCTGAAGAAGGGAATGGCAATCCACTCCAGTACTGTTTCCTGGAGAATCCCATGGGCAGAGGAGTCTGGTAGGCTATAGCCCATGGGGTTGCAAAGCGTCAGACATGACTGAGTGACTCACACACACACACACACATAGAATAAATAATCCTCAAGGACCTATGGTATAGCTGTATAGACTGTATACTGTATAGGGAACTCTACTTAATGTTCTGTATAACCTAAATGGGAAAAGAGTCTAAAATAGAAAATACATATATATGTGTGTGTGTGTGTGTGTGTAACTGAACCACTTTGCTGTATACCTGGAACTAACACAACATTGTAAATCAACTATACTCCAATAGAAAATAAAAATTGAGATCAAAAGTAATAGATAAATAAGTAAATAGCGTGACCTTGTCCACATGGTGGTACAGAGGACTGGGCTGGGTGCCCTCTCGGGCACCGTGGCGGGGTTAGGGCACCCAGCGCTCGCTGCCCCTCACTCTGTGCTCCCGGTTTCCTGCAGCTCCTCTCTGGGTGCAGGAGAGGACCGGGAGGTTTGGCTGTGGTCCACAGGGAACCCTCCCTCCTTGGCGACCTGCTGTGAACCCTTATCACGGCAGACCATGAGTTTCGGGGAGAGATACGAAAGCCTGGAGTCATGACCAATCAGCGCGTCAGCGTCTAAGTGCCTGACTAACAGAGATGAAAATCCGTCTCCTGGATGGGCCTTCGTGCGGTGTGTGGGGGTGGGTGCTGCCCTGGCTCGGAGGCAGTGGGTGCAGGGTGGGTCACGGGTGCTGAATTGACGAGTTGGCTTCATAGCTTAGTGTGTGCACTGCGCGTGTCCCTCTGCACGTAGAAACATTGCATCGTTCAGCCATTAAAACATGAGAAATGAAGCAGTCGTGTGATCAGTTACCTTGATCTCGGATCGAGACTAACTCGCATTTCTCTGGTTCCACCTCCCGCCTCGTCCCCCAGCTTTCTCCCTGTCTCTGCCGGCTCCTTGTCTTCGCTCACGATGGAGCTGCCGAGTGGTTTTGCTGTTTCCATTTAATAGAGTTTTAAGGGCGTTTGGGGGTGGATTTTAAGTGATATCAGCTAAACCTTTGATCCCCGCCATCGATTTGAGTGTGGCCCTTGAGGATGGTGACCACGTGCTGGCCGCCCGGGACGCCCGGGGGCTGTCTGCTGTCTGCACAGTCGTCAGCAGTGCTGCCCTCACTCTCCGATGTGTGCCCCCTTGGATGCTAAGTTACGGAGGCCGCCTTCTCCAGAACGATCATCTCCCAACTTCCCGTGTTTGATCAGTGACTTTAAGTAAACGGTCCCCACCTCTGACGCCGCATCACTCACAGCGGTGCTGCTGCGGCTGTCATTCTTCCTGCCGCTGACCTACCCACAGGTGTTTGCTGCTGTTCAGTTGCTCGGTCGTGTCTGCCTCTTTGCGACCTCATGAACTGCAGCACGCCAGGCTTCCCTGTCCTTCACCATCTCCCAGAGCTTGCTCCAACACAAGTCCGTTGAGTCGGTGATGCCATCCAACCATCTCATCCTCTGTCACCCCCTTCTCCTCCTGCCTCCAATCTTTCCCAGCATCATGGTCTTTTCTGATGAGTCGGCTCTTCGCATCAGGTGGCCAAGGTATCGGAGCTTCAGCTTCAGGTCAGTCCTTCCATTGAACATTCAGGATTGATTTCCTTGAAGACTGACTCATTTGATCTCCTTGTAGTCCAAGGACTCTCAAGAGTCTTCTCCAACACCACATGTCCTCTAAATCAGGCAGCTTTATAGGAAATAATTGGTAAGTGGGTTGGCATCTGCGGTATTAACCGGGCCCCTTAGTTAGCGTGCATGCTTACTTGCTCAATCATGGACTCAATCCGTGGACTGCTCTGTCCATGGGATTCTCCAGACAAGGATACTGGAGGGAGTTGCCATTTCCTTCTCCAGGGGGTCTTTCCTACCCAGAGATCGAACCTGAGTCCTCCTGCATTGCAGGTGGATTATGTACCCTCTGAGCCACCAGGGAAGCCCTTAACTGGAATTCAGAGGTTGGCGCTGGCTCTGTGTAATTGTGCGTTTTGGACACAGAACTGCCTGAGCTCTCAACCCAGCAAGGATTTCCTGGCTTCAGCTGCAGAATTTCCACCGGCAGTGCTGGTGTTCTCAGATCCTGTTGAACCTCACGCTGCTTTTCCCTTGAGCTGCCTTCTGGATTTCCTGGCCTCGGATGGCTTTGGTCAGTGGATCAGAGAGGCCGCCTCCTCCTGTTGGCTGGACCCCTTGGCGCTGGGACAGCTTCCCCAGGGCCTCCCTCCAGGCCCCTTTCTCAGACATCCTGAGGGTCACGAGTTTCCCTCCTGTGGTGTATTTTAGCCTGAGGACTGTCTGTGGTGTTGATTTTTGCTCAGATAGGATGTGGAGGGAAGTGGGAGCCACCACACCAGGCCTTTGCTTGGCGTTGCCCCCGCCCCCTGCTGGGGGACGGCATCCTGGGGGGACCACATCCTGGGGTGACCACATCCTGGGGGGATCCGGCCTCCAGACGCCTATCCCCATGACAGCGATCCCCCTCCTTCCCTGGAGGCTGGAGACGTAAGAAAGAACTCTCCCGGGGGCCTGGTGGGCTTCAGACGAAGAGCAGGCACCCTGAAGCTCCGTAATCCTCCCTGCCCCGACTGGTACCTGGGCTCACATTCCTGGCAGCCTGAGTGGAGGCGGGGGCGTGGAGCACCATCAGCCTCCCTGCCCCCTACAGCTTTCCTTTTAGGAAGTCAAGTTTCCTTTGCGGATGTTGAGGAAAACGCTGGTCCCTTCGGGAACACAGATATGGCTGAGCTGGGCTTTGACTCACACTCTTGGCTATTTTGTGAAATCTGTTAGAACCGGAAACAGAATTCTTCCTAATTTAAATGGAGGGGTTCTGGGGATTCGCTGGCAGACAAAGAAAGAGGGGTGTAAACACCTCCCCCACTACTGTGGTTTACTGGGTAAGGCCAGGTGGAGAGGGATGAGATGTATTTCAAAATAAAAACCCAGCATCCCTGATGCTTTGGAACAGTCCATTTAAAGCCAGCACGACGGGGGCTCCAGAAGTGCACAGGGCTCAGGTCTGCTGTTCTTCTCTCTCCAACAGCACGTTCGCTGGGTGACGTTGTCCAGGCGATGGGGCACGGGGTGGGGAGGGGAGAGAAGGATGTGAACGTGACCCACTGAGTTGCCTAATTAACCATAAAGTGCAGCCAATTCAGAGCATTCTCATTCTTCATTCAAAACCTTGAAAAGCTCTCCCAAGTGCAGTGCGGATATTAGTCTGAGAGGGCAGAAAAGCACAGCAGAGTGGGTGCCGCCCTCCAGGGGTGTGTGTGTGTGTGTGTGTGTGTTAGTCGCTCAGTTGTGTTCGATGCTTTGCTACCCTATGGATTGTAGCCCACCAGGCTCCTCTGTCCATAGGATTCTCCAGGCAAGAACCCTGGCGTGGGTTGCCATGCTTTCTTCCAGGGGATCTTCTCTACCCAGGGATAGAACCTGGGTCTTCTGCACTTCAGGCAGATTCTTTACCATCTGAGCCACCAGAGAAGTCCCCGCCCTCCAGGAGCCCCCAGCTACTGGGAGGACTGCTGTCCAGATGCCCACACACCGTGTGTGTGACATGAGGAATCTCAGGGTCGGGAGGAGCGCCCGGGGTCCCGTGAGCAGAGGACCCTGCTGGCAGCCATCGCCCTGGGGAGAACTTCAGTCAGTTACACCCAGAAGCTCCAGGCTTGGCTCTCGTGCATGTCGGGCATTGAATCTGATGGTTTTATCCATCAGTGAGACCTGCAGCCCCAGGAGGATGCTCTGTATTTGGCTGAACTTGGGCTTCCTGTGCAAGATGCTCTGCTGTCAGTGGTAATCAACGCCCCCGTTGGTCTCAGGGGAAGTAAGTCCCCTCTTAGAGTGTCCTGGCCTTGGGCCAGCTGCCTTCTGCATTTCCTTGACTCGGATGAGTTTGGTCATTGGGTCAGCAAGGCAGTGGCCTCCTGTTGGCTGGACCCCTCGGTGCTGGGAGAGCTTCCATGGGGCCTCACTCAGCCCCCTTTCTCAGACATCCTAGGATTATGTGTTTCCCTTTTGTGGAGTATTTTTAGCTTGAAGACTGTCCAAGGTGTTGATTTTGATCCAACGACAGGAAGACAGTGGAAAGGATGCTCAGTGGGCAGGGGCCCGAGGTGGGTGAGTGATGCTGGCCGAGATCCAGTCCTGGCCCTGGTTTGCGTGGGGGCTGCTGCCAGGCTGGGCTCCCCTCATTCTCTCTAGGGGAGACTCTGAAACCCAGGGTTTTCCCTCCCCAGACAGATCCGTGGCGGCTCAGCCCTTGTCTGGAAGGGAGCCACAGCATGGAACTCGAGCTATTTGACTTGGTCTTCGGGATGAGATCTGGTGCTAAAGGTGGAGCTGAGGGAGGGCTGGAAGAGGACGTGGGTCCGTGTGCACGTGCCAGGGTCCAAGATGGAGAAGCCCAGGTGAACGCAGGGCACGCTGGAGGGCGTGGAGTGTGGAGGGGGGAGGCGGGAAGGTGGGGAGCGTCTGGGAGCACAGGCAGGCCACGTGGACCACTGAAGCCTTGTGTGAAGGGCTGGGATGAGATCAGAGTGCATTTTCGGGAGGTGAGTCTTGCCGTGGCGGGAGGGGGTGAGAAGGGACTTCCGGAGGAGACCGTGGTCATGGTCTAAGGGGGATTTAAGGCAACATGTAAGGCAGCTGTGAAGCTGGTCGAGTGCCTTGTGAGACTTACGAGGATCTCAGTTCTTGCAGGAAGCAGTGTCTCAGAGGAGTAGTTCAGGGGGTGACGTGAGATAAGAATTTCCCTTCAGGAATCAGCAAAGCTTCTTGAAGATTAATGTATCTGTGGAGGTTACTCTGTGCAGTGTATGTTAGTATCATGTGTGATATTATGGTCTTGTAGTCAAAAGCGTAGACTGGATTCAGAGCCCGGCCTCCAGCTTATTAGCTGCGAGACCTTGGGTGAACTGCTTTAGCCTTCCTGTGCTTCAGTGCCTGCTGCCTCACAAAGACTAACATCACCATCATCTGCAACATTTATAACAAATGTCTTATCACCGAGATACAGGATCTTTTTGGTAGCCTATGTATTCCCCTTTAAGAACTGCCTTCGGCTGAGAGTTAACAGTCTATCCCACCGTGATCTTAAATACCTAAGTGTTTATTTTCTTAACAAGAAGACTACTGGTGGACAGTTGCTGACACTGCTTTGATGTCCTCAGGATGTTAGGACACCTGAGATTCTCTTGGGCTCAAGATGGCTGCTGCCACTCCAGCCATCATGCCTGTCTCAGTGAAGGATGAAGAATGAAGGGGGAAGGTCAGAAGGGTACCTGCAGGTTCAATAAGCTAGAAACCCTATCTAATGACTTCCAGTAATATCTTATTGCCCATCTCTATCTTCAGGGGTTGTTGGGAAAGGTAATTTTCTCCAGGCACTTTGCTCCCCTCAAAATACAGATGTTCTGTTGCTAAGAAAAAAAAGAAGGGTGGATATTGTATGGGCAACTGGTGGTCTCTGTCATAGTGGGACCTCACTGCAAGAAAGCTACCTCAAGGGCTTAAAATAATTTTGTCTGTTTCTGTGTTAGCAATTGATTGCTATCTCCCAAATAGACAGCTTCCGGTCGTCTAATCAGTTAAGTTTTTAGCATTTATAAGTTTTGGCTTGTAAGAAGTTTGTTCAAAATAGAAAAGGCAATTACAGAAAGAGATGGGAACACAGGCTGTTTTTAAGCTCAATTAATTGTCAGTATAGGTGTAGGCGGGAGTTGTAGTTTTTACCTAAGATCCACTCTGTGGGTCGCATAACGAATGGTACTCTCTGACTGATGCTGAGGAAGCTTTGTCATTTGGTCCGACTCCTGCCTGTCATATTTCTATACTGTAGGCAGGCTGACAGTGACGTAGAAACTCTCCACATATCATAGGATATACAAAGAAGGAACTAATTCGTCTGATTCTGTAGATAAGAAAGACCATCGGGCAAGCGTTAGACATAAAGAAGGACCACAGCAGCGAGTTGTAAGGACCTGCCTAACCTCAAGTCTGAGTCAGCCTCGGAAGCAGGTCCATGAGCCCTGTTTAGTAGGATCTGTGTCCGGAAATAGGAGGTTTCAGCTCTAGGCTCAGAGCTGCAGTAACCGATTTATATAACTGAAAATAACCTAGGGACTTCCCTGGTGGTCCAGTGGTTCAGAATCCGCCTGCCAATGCAGAGGACACGGGTTCGATCCCTGGTCCAGGAGGATCCCACGTGCCGTGAGGTCGTGAAGCCTGTGTGCAAGTGCTGGGCGCTCAAGCCCTAGAGCTGCAAGAGTAAGCCTGAACACGGCCGCTGGAGAGTAGCCCCCCTGCTTGCTGCAATGCACACACAGTCACGAAGACCCAGCACAGCCCCCCAAATAAAAATAAATAAAAATATTTAAAATAGCTTAGGCTTTTGTGCGGTGGTGAAGTACACGCAACATAAAATTCACTGCTTCACCATTTCCAGGTGTGCGGTTCAGTGGCGCTGAGCGCATTCACATGGTGTCACCATCACCACCATCCCTCTGCAGAACTTTGTCATCTTCTCCGACAGAACCCCTGTGTCTGTTAAACAGTACCTGCGCCTTCCCTCCCCGTCCCCAGCCCGAGGCAACCCACCTTCTCCTTTGTCTCTGTGATCTTGACACTTTCAGTTACCTCAGATAACTGGGATCATACACCCTGTGCCCACTTGTGAGTGGCTTCCTGCACCAGGAATAATGTCTTCAGGGTTCATTCATGGTAACAGCACACATCAAAATCTCCTTCCCTTACAGACGCTGAGTAATATTCCATTGCCCACACCACATTTTGTTTATGGGTTCATTTGTCGATGGACACTGGGGTTGCGTCCACCTTTTGGCTGTTACAAATAGTGATGCCGGGAACACGAACGTACAGATATTTCTTTGAGGCTCTGCTGTTGATTCTCTTGGGTATATATCCTGAAGCAGAATTGCTGGATCTGTTTTTAATTTTTGAAGCACAGCCATACTGTTTTCCATGGTGGCTCCACTATTCTGCATTCCTACCACGACCCACAAAGGTAACAGTTTCTCCACATCCTCAGCAACACTTGTTTTCTGTATTTTTGATGGTAGCCATCCTAACAGGAGTGAGGTGTGAGCAGTGCTTCCAGTTAACTTCCTTTTGAATCACTGCTTCTCTGCTTAATCCTCCGGCAAGTTACTCTGAGAGCTTCAATTTCATTTTCCACTCAACATAATTGCCGGAGTGGAGGGGTTGCATGGATGTTGATGAGATAAAGCCCATTTGGATACTCACTTTATGGCCCTAGAAAAGCTAAAAGTGTTAACAAAGTGCGTCTTGTTAATAGTACATTGTTCCTAGCTGTAGACTGCCTCCTACATCCTAACCCCAAACACAATGTTTCCAAAGCATCACAGTGGAAAGGGCATTGGTCTTGGAGCTGGAACCCATGGAAGAGAATTCCAACTTTCCCACGTTCTAGTTGAGGGACTTGGGGCAAATATCTGGCTCTTACGTATCTGTGGGCACCTCAATGGACTAGACATTTACACTCAGCTCTCCCTAACTCCCCACAACAGCCTGAAGTTTCTTCCCAGCTTTACTGAGATGGTATTGACCTGTTTAAGGCTACAGTGTGGTGACTGCTACAGCTGCGTACTGCAACATGCTTGCCAGGATAAGATAGGCTAACACCTCCATCCCCTCAGATTGCTGTTTTTCTGTTACAACGTTTAAGGTCCACTCTGTTGACAATTTTGGAATAAAGCATACAGTCAGTTATAGTCACCGTGATGTACGTCAGGTCCCTTGATGTACGTAAGGTCCCTGGAATACATGCATCTTACGTTTGGAGTTTGGGAGTTCGTACCTTTGAGCACCATCTCCCCATCATGCCCCCTGCCCCCATCCCCACCGGTCCCTGGCAATCACCCTTCTACGCTCTGTTTTTCTGAGTTTGACGTGTAAAAGTCTGCATATAAGTGAAAACATAAGGCACTTAATGTCTTTGGCCTGTTTCCCTTCGCATAACACCCTCAAGGGCCGTCCATGCTGTGGCAAATGGCAGCCCTTCCTTCTTTCTCATGCTGCCTAAGATCTGCTTGTCTGTATCTGCACACGTGGCCCTTGAGGCTCGTGTCCACTTCTCCCGGATGGACGCTTAGGCCGTATCCCCGTCTTGACCATGGTGAGTAATCCTGCACCGAGCCTGGGAGGCAGCTGTCTCTTCAAGACACCAGCTTCATCTCCTTCAAATGAAGGCCGGGAAGTGGGATTCCCACTGCCCCCTTCCACTGCCACCCCTGACCTCCCGTGCTCCCCTTGGGAAGTTCAGGCTGCCCTCAGCTCTCGTGGGGACGCTGCTCGCCGAGTCTGGACAGCTCGGGGCCTCGTCCTCTCTGAGTGTCCTCAGCATCTGGCGTGTTTTCCACTCTGTGGTCTTCGCCCTGGCTTCCTGGGACACCACTTCCCTCTGGTTTTGCGTGTCCTTCAGAGAGTCCTCTTTGAGTACCCTCTCTCTCCCCTTCCGCTAGTCCTCCTCACTCTCTCCAGGGGGCTGGGCGGGGGGCACCCCTGTCATGCATTTTCAGATGACCCTTGGGTCTGTATGTCTGGACCTTGCCTTCTGAACTCCAGGCCCCTCTTTCCAGCTCCCTCCTGTGGTCCTCCCAGTCAGCGTGTCCCCAGGTGAGCTCCTTATCCCCCCGCTCAGGTGGCCTGGCCCGGGTGAGAACCTGGAGAATTGCCTTGCAGGGGTGTGGCCACTCCCCCTGCCCCGTGGCCCCAGGGCCTCACCTGGGTCACTGCTGTGTCTGGACCCCTCCCTGTGTTCCTTCTCCTCCCCCGGAGTGCCCATCAGGCCATCAGTCAGTTCCTTCAGCCACCTTTTTCCGAGGCCAGGGATATGGCTGTCACTGGGGACTCCCTGCTCTCCCTCTCCTTGGTGACCCACTGAGGGTCCCTGAGCTTCTGCGTGGCTCCCGTGTCCTCACCTCTGCATCCTCACCACCGCTTCCTTTTTTAGGCTATGGTCGCCTCTTCTTTTCACTGTTATCTTAGCCCTGTTCCATTGCTTTGTCCCCGTCCTGGCTTCCCTGGTGGCTCAGCGGTAAAGAATGCCTGTCAATGCAAGAGCCCTGGGTTTGATCTCTGGGTTGGGAAGATCCATGGAGGAGGAAATGGCAACCCACTGCAGTATTTTTGCCTGGGAAGTCCCATGGATGGAGGAGCCTGGTGGGCTACAGTCCATGGGGTCGCAGCGTCGGACACGACTGAGCAATGAACACTTCACTTTACTTGCCCTCTCCCAGGCATCCTCTGCTCTGCCACCAGACCCACCCCCCCCGCCCCGACCCAGTGCTGCTGCTCTCAGCGGCTTAGAACCTGTGCCCCCTGGCTCAGAGATCAAGACCAGTTCCTGTGAATGGCACCCACAAGCCTCTGCCATCACTTCCCACCGTCCTCACCCCCTGCCCACCAGCCCCTTCCCATCTGAGCTTCAGCAAAGCACTCAGGGTTGCTTTTCACCCTGGTGTGTGTTTGGATTCGTTTTTCTCTGCTGGGAGTTCTCTCCCCACTTTGTCTTACTGGGAAATTCCCGCTCACCCTTTATGACTCAGCTCCATCCTGGTGGCCTCTGTAGTAAGGAGAGCAGTCAGCACTCGCGTGCTCGTCCTGCGAGCTCCATCATTGCCATGCATCCTCTGCAGGAATTAATTTGCTGAGTCCTCAAAACAGCCTGCAGGGTAAGCGCCAACATTATCACCCTCATTTCACAGCTGGGGAGCAGGCACAGAGGTTAAGTGTCATGCTCAGGGTCACACTGCTGGCTCGAGGCTAGTAGCGATCTGAGGACAGGCAGTCTTGCTCCAGACTTCAGGCTCTGAACCACTGGGGTGGCGCTGGCTGCTCAGACAGAGCTGGCCGCTTCCTCTTGGGCTTCCCCACCCCCACCTGACTCACACATCTCTATGATGGCATTTGTACGCTCTCTCCCAAGTACTCAGGGAGCCCTTAGTCCCATTTATGTCTTTGGCGCACAGCAATCAGACAAGAAAAAGAAACAAAAGGAATCCAAATTGGAAAGGAAGAAGTAAAGCTGTCACTGTTTGCGGAAGACATGATACTATATGTAGAAAATCCTAACACACCACCAAAAAACTGCTAGAGCTCATCAGTGAGTTTGATAAAGTTGCAGGATGCAAAATTAATAGAAATCTGTTGTTTCCATACACTATTATGAAATATCAGACAGAAATTAAGGAAACAATTCTATTGACCAGACCATCAAAAAGAATAAAATACCCATGAATAAACCTACCTAAGGAGGCAAAAGACCTATACTCCCCAAACCTTAAGACACTCTGAAAGAAACCAAAGATGACACAAACAGATCGAGGGACATGTCCTGTTCTGGGGTTGGAAGAATCAATATCGTCAAAATGACTGTACTCCCCAAGGCAATCTGCAGATTCAATGCATTTCCAATCAAATTGCCAATGACGTTTTTCACAGAACTGGAACAAAAAAATGAAAATTTGTATGGAAACTCAAAAACCCTGAGTAGTCAAAACAATCCTGAGAAAGAACAGAACTGGAGGAATCATACTCCCTGACTTCAGACTATACTATAGAGCTTCAGTCATCAAAACAGTATGGCTGTTGCCACAAAAACAGACACATGGATCCGTGGAACAAGATAGAAAGCCCAGGTATAAACCCATTCGTTTATGGGTAATTAATTTACAGCAAAGGAGAAAGGAATATGCAATGGAGAAAAGTCAATGTCTTTAATAACTGTGCTGGGAAAACTGGACAGCTCCATGTAGAAGAAGTTAAAACACTCTCTAACATCATGAGAAAAATAAACTCAAAATGGATTAAAGACCTAAATGTTAAGACTGGATACTATGAAACTCCTTGAGGAAAGCAAAGGCAGAACACTCTTTGACATAAATCACAGCAGTATTTTTGGATCTGTCTCCTAGAGTAATGGAAACAAAAGCAGAAATAAACAAATGGGACCTAATTAAATTTAAAAGCTTTTGCACAGCAAAGAAAACCATAAACAAATCAAAAAGACAATCTATGGAATGGGAGAAATATTTGCAAATGATGCAACTGAAAGGGTTTAACCTCCAGAATATACAAACAGCTTATACAGCTCAATATCAAGAAAACAAACAACCCAATAAAAAATGGGCAGAAGATCTAAATAGACATTTCTCCAGAGAAGACATACAGATGGCCAACAGGCACATGAAAAGATGCTTGACATCACTAATTATTAGAGAAATAAAAATGAGAACTACCATGAGACAGCCCCTCCCACGGGTCAGAATGCTGCCTGAAGCTATCACTTCAGTTGTGACCGACTCTTGCAACCCCCTGGACTGTAGCCCTCCAGGCTTCTCTGTCCACTGGGATTCTGCAGGCAAGAATCCTGGAGTGGGTTGCCATTTCCTTCCCCAGATCAGAATGGCCAACATCAAAAAGTCCACAAATCATAAATTCTGGAGAGGGTGTGGAGAAAAGGGAGCCCCCCCTCCACTGTTGGTGGGAATGTAAATTGGTGCAGCCGTTGCCGAGAACAGTATGGAGGTTCCTTAAAAAACTGAAAAATAGAAGTACCATATGATGCAATAATCCCACTCCTGGGCCCGTATCCAGAAAAGATGGAAACGTCTGTATCCCTGTGGTCCAGTAAGGCACATGGTACATACTCATCAAATCTTTTTTAAAAGAATCCCTGGAGGCATATAATGAAAATTAGCTGAGTGAATGATTAGTGAAAACATTCTGGGTAAGTTGTGGGTAAGTTGTAAAGCAGGGGTCAGCCAGCCACAGGCAGATCTGGCCTGCTGCCTGTCTCTGCATTGCCTACCAGCTATGAATTTACAGATGAATATTTGCAGTAAGGGTGGTGATAGGGAACCTTGGCTTTTGGAGATGAAAGCCAATTAGATAAAACATAAATCTCCCAAGATTTCTGTTCTTCCTTGTTTGGAGATCTGTTATGGTCAGTTGTTACTATCTTTAGAATTTGATCGGTAACAAATTTGAGAATATTTGTGTGTGTTCCCTTGTTATGTAAGTTACCTACATAATAGCCTCAGTTTTGCTTCTTGGCCTGCAGAAGCTAAAATTATACACTCCAGCCTTTGATTGCTGACCCCTGGTCAAAGTTCTGTTTAAATAGCAGTGTTATGGTTATCTCATCATGTATTATGATAGGAGAGGGGATTAAAAACTGAGATGTTTAGGGCAGGTTTGTCTGATTGGATGGGGTGCAGTTTGTGAAGTTCTGGACCGGAAGTGCTAAACACATGTGATTGTTCTTTCTTCTGCTTCTAGACCTAATGTAAGGTAGTACCTGGTTGGCTGGTTTGAGGACAAGTGCCTTAAACAATATGCGGCACGGTGTCATGCCACACTCAGCTCTACGGGAGTCAGTCAGTAGTGTTCAGGACAGATTGTATATAGTTTGAGTGGGAGACAGAATCTTTTTCACATTGGCAGGCCCTAAATTCCTGATGACAGTGACCTGGGAATGCAGGATATCTAAATTACTCATGATGCCAGGGCGAAAAGGAAAACTTGGTAGGAGCCACATACAATCCTATATACACATAGAAGAAGGCCTATTTCAACATCTATCTATCTATCTATATATACATATATATTTGCTATTGGTCTTGAATCTTTAAAGTCTTTAAAAATTTATATTCAGAGTGTTTTTCTGTTCGTTTTTCATTTTGATTAGAAGAAACTCTAAATAAAACTAAACAACGCCACTGTTTTTCCTTAGCTCTAATGGCTTTGTGACAGGATGAAAGCTCGCGTAGTGTAATATTTGATTTTTCTCTTCCTCACATGCTGTCATTTAGAAATATTGCAAACTCTTCTGTAGCAGAGGAAAAAGCTTTTGACTGAAAAGTTATATAAAAAAGTGTGCATTACATCATGTGAAACACAGTAACTTTTGGAAACCATTCTAAATCACACACGTTCCTTGGCCTTTTTCTTGTTGTTTCTCTTATATTATTAATCTCAGCCGTAGGCTGCAGTGTAGTTTCCAAAATGGTTTTAGAAATCTAAGAGCCAGTGTTTTTGTTTCATCGTGCTTCAAATTTACCTTGAATGAAAACTGCATTTCTTGGGTTATTACTCCGGAGCTGATTGTACATTGTAATCAGAACATTTTTAGGCCTAGAAGGGGCCAACCACCTTGTTTACAAGAATGAAAGATGAGAGAGATTATGAAATATACTCACGGTCATATGACTAGACAGGGGTGGAATGAAGGCAAGACGCAGGACAAGACCCACAGGCTCACATTTCCTAGTTGAAAAATTCCCCTTTTGTAAGTTTTCAGAGATGAAGTCATCCAGAAACCGGGGTGGGAAAAAATAATAAAAGTCCAAGTTCTTATTTTTTAACTTAAGCTGTTATGATTTAAATGATTTCCAAAGCTGTAGAAACTTGAAAGTAAGTCAGTGGTTTTAGAAAATAGTAGCGCGCACTTTGGAAAAGCTCCGAATTTCACATTGATGTTTCTATGGGCATATTTTCTTGGGATTTTACATCGTCATGCACAGTGTTAGGTGATGTTAATACTAGACTCTGGGCAAATACAGCGAGATGGGAGCTCTGTGCTGTTCTGAAAGCGCTCGGTCGGGTCTCCTGGGCTTGTTTGACTTGGAGGGGCTCTTTTGCAGACACAGTAAGGTGTCCTGTGTCTTTGTGTGGGCAGCGTGGCGTAAACGCCTGGGGACCTTGTCCATTTGTGCAGGGGCTCTTTTTAGAACATAACCTGTACGTCTGAGCCTGTTCTTTTCTTCCTTCTTTGTATTAATGTGCTTTTCCTTAAGACAGCTGCCTACACAAGCTTCGGGACAGAATGGGAATAGTTGAGTCATGCCGGAAGGGCTCAGAAGCACGTATTAAGGTAGTCAGTGACTTCTCGCAGTTGACTTAACATTTAAGGAAACCCCGTACCCTTTTCCTATTCTAGAAGCTCTCATGGACAAGAGCTGAATGTTTCCAAAGCTGTAGTGCAGTGTGCAACTCTAATAAATATAGTGCTTGTCTGCCCTGGAAAGTCACAGCCTTTGCCAGTCCTGGCTTCAATCCCAGATCAACACCATCATAGTCTTCTTACATGCAGTTGTCTGGTTTGGCTTTTTCACTCTTGAGCTTTTTTGAGAAATCAATTAAGAGAGTGGAGCTCTAAAAGGTTGGCCATTAAGGATCATTCAGTGATTGCTTTTGGAAGCAGAACTTGAAATGGGGTAGAACTCTTACCAAACACGAGGCATCAGGCAAGGCTGGTCATTAATACTGTACTTACTGCGTTTATGTGGGCTCTTGCCAGAAGCATCCTCATTTTCTGGAACACTGTGTTCTGACTGTTTCCTACAGCTGCTGTATCTTTCCAGCCAAAAGAAAGCAGAACGTTGTGAAAACATCAGGTGAGTTTGGGGCCGGTTACATAGTTATCTCAAGTTACAAGTTGACTTTTGCCTGTTTAACCTATTCAGTTCACGGTGGGTGTATAGTTGCCCCTGGAAAGAGTTTCAAGCGTAAAATATTTGTTGAGAAACTCAGTGTGCCTGTTAGCTTAGTTACCGAATACAAGGAGAAAGTGTTAGTCACTCAGTTGTGTCTGACTCTATGTAACCACATGGACTGTTTCCCACCAGGCTCCTCTGTCCATGGAGTTCTCCAGGCAAGAATACTGGAGTGGGCTGCCATTCCCTTCCCCAGAGGGTCTTCCAGACTCAGGGATCGAACCCAGGTCTCCTGTATTGCAGGCAAATTCTTTACCATCTGAGCCACTGGGGAAGCCAGGTGGCAGATGGCAGTCTCCAAGGGAGCTGGAGTTAGATGGGCAGCAAGTCTGAGTGATCAGGGCTGGGGTTGGTGTCAGGGCACAGTTGCAAAGACTGGTATCAAATCTAATTGATCCCAGACCTAGGTTTGAACAGGAGCTCCCCACTGAAGAAGATAGCCCCAAGGAGCATCTTGATAAGGAAGCTGGTCATTTGGGCAGGCCTCAGGTAAGGCACGATCAAGGCTGATGATGAAAGAGGAGGTTGCTTTAGTCGTGGCCCGTGCAGCCAGCTAGGAGCCCTCTGATGCAAGGACTTAGTTAAGAAGGTCTTTGGAAGATCTGAAAGCCAAATGGAGGGTGATGCAGTCACCCAGAGGTGAACAATAGCAGGAAGCCACTGAACAAAGGGGTTGGGGGTAGGGGGGAGTGGTGGTTGTCACCAGAGGCCACGAGCTGCAGCTCCATGGAGGCTCCCATGGCAGCTGCAGCTGTGGATCCAGGGAAGGCCTGTCCGGTGCCCCTGCTGGAGGTGCTGTCCAAAGCAGAGGGAGGACAGGGGAGAAATCCCCTGCCTTCCATCTCAGCCTGGCTGGAGCCCGTTGGCGGATAGCTCTGGAAAAGGTGATTTTTAGCGGAAGGGCAGGGAAGGGACCAGCGGTAGGCCTGAGGAGGGGCTGGGCTGGAGGGAGATGCCCTCCCGGTGGGATTCCTGTCGCTCCAGTGGACCTGCTGGAGCAGCCGGGCATGCCTTCCCTGAAGGGTGGCAAGGCCCAGGCATCGGGTTCCTCAGACCTTCCAGGCTTGTGCCCCTCGTGGCTGGAGATGGCGCCTCTCCTCCAGCCCATTGGGAGCTCAGCCAGGTGTGTGTGTCGGGGGCAGTGGTGCCTTTTCAGGCTGTGGATGATCTTCTTGGATTCCGACCACCACGTGAAGGCATAGTGGCCAACCCTCCACCAGGGCTCCCCAAAGCCCCCAGGTCGACGGTGGAGAATTCCATGGCAGCCAGAACTAACATAAAGTTCTGTATAAGGGGCTCCTTTATGCCTTTCTGTCCTCTGGATGGCTGCAGAGGGGACACGTCTCTGAGTTAGTCGTATGAATTCTCAGCCATGAACTAGGGTGTCCTCTGGGCTCTGTCCGCCTTCCAGGCACTCTGGGTGGAAAAGCTGCCACTTTAAGCCTCCCTGTCATTATCATCACCATCCCCATTGGCATCGTCACGGAAATGTAACAACTGTTAGTAGAACCGTGTGTCACCTGCATTTCAGGGAAGGGGCGAAGTGAGCTGAGTTAGGCTGTAACCGTGGTAATTGTCACTTGTTGAACTGTTAACACACGAGGTACTGTGCAGAGTGCTTTAAGAACAGCTGGGCCATAAATTAGTTCAGGATGAACAGATCCTTTGTTGTTGTTGTTATTTAGTCGCTAAATCGTGTCTGATTCTTTTGCAACTCCATGGACTGCAGTCCGTCAGGCTCCTCTGTCCGTGGGATTCTCCAGGCAAGAATACTGGAGTTTGGGTTGTCATTTTCCTACTCCAGGGAATCTTCCCCACCCAGGGATGGAACCCACGTCTCCTGCATTGGCAGGTGGCATCTCTACCACTGAGCCACCTGGGAAGCCTGAACAGATATATACTGCTGGATATAAAATAGATAAACAGCAACGACCTAGTGTATAGCACAGGGAACTTCTACTCAGCATCTCGTAATAACCTACATGGGAAAAGAATCTGAAAGAGCATATATACAAATAGGTATCAACGGAATCCCTTTGCTTGAAACAAACTTGAAGCAGACACTTGAAACAAACACAACATTGTAAATTATACTTGATTTTTTTTTTTTAAAGCAGTTAATAAGTAAAAAGAACAGCCTGGCCATGGTTCTCAGACCTTACTATGAATCAGAATCACCCATAGGGCTCATTAAAACTCAGGCAGCTTCCCTGCCTGATGGGCTCCCAGTCTGTTTCTGACTCAGCGGGGCTGGGTGGGGCCTGAGAATGTGTGTTTCTCACCGGTTTCCAGATGAGGCCGAGATGTGGGAAACCACCGAGGTTTCTCGCTGGTCTGGGATGCACTTTGAGAGCTACCGCATCAGTGCTCCTCAGAGAGTCACGGGCGGGTGTCGTCTTGTCCGCCCTACAGAGGAGGAACTGAGGCTGGGAGAGGTCATGCCCCTATTTCAAGGCCACGAGCCTGAGAAGCGGTGTCGGGAAGTCCTTGTGCGGGTCAGCTGCTGATGCCCCGGCCTTGACCACGATCAGGCCTGGACCATCGTTAGGGCGTTGGAGCTGCAGGGCCGGATGGTGCCACTCTGAGCGGCTGCCAGTGGAGTTTGCAGTTCGGTCGTATAACCCTAGTGGGATTTCCCAGGTGGCTCAGGGGGTAAAGAATCCGCCTGCAATGCAGGAGATGCAAGAGACTAGAGTTCGATCCCTGGGTCGGGAAGATCCCCTGGAGGAGGGTTTGGCAACTCACTCCAGTACTCTTGCCTGGAGAATCCCTTGGACAGAGGAGCCTGGCGGGCTACAATCCATAGGGTTGCAAAGAGTCGAACACGACTGAGTACACACACAGCCCTAGTGAGTTTCTGTCTTAAATTTTATTCTGAGGTGAAAGTGGATTGATGGGTTACATTTTTTGAAAAATTGAAGTACAGCCGATTTACAATATCGTGTTAATTTCAGGTGTACAGCGCAGTGATTCCATTATACATATATCATACTTATCTATTCTTCTTCAGAGTCTCTCCCCTTCCAGGTTATTACAAAATGTTGAGTAGAGTTCCCTGTGCTATACGGTAGGTCCTTGTTGGTTGGTGGGTTACCTTTCTGCAAACACTGGGTCCTGTTTGGATTGGTTAGTGGGCTTTTGGTACAGGTGTCCCTGTTGGGTGAGGGTGGCTGGTTGTCTGGGGCTGTGGGGTCCACTCCACATCCCTGGGGTGGGGGGCCTGTACATGATCGGCTGACCTCTGGGCTGGGAAACCCCTAGGGGCCCAGGGCCTGCAGTGTGGACATTGGCCACAGAGCTCAGACCTCTTCTCTTCTGCCTCAGGGTGTGGACTGTTGCCTGGCATTTTGTTTCAAAATAACAGAGGATATTTTTGTAATAAAATCAGTCTCCCTGGTGGAGGATGCTATGACGCTTCCCAGTGACCCTCGCAGAGTCCTGAATTCTCATCTCCCATCTAGGATACAACAACCCGCAAACTTGGCCTGACTTCCCAAGTCAGTCCCTGAGCTGACACGCTCGCAGGAAGACCCAGGGTGTGAAGAAGAAAGAGGTTGAGAGCATGTGCCCGCATGCTACCTCCTTCCTGCTGGATCTAAATCACGTATGAATTATTAATTCCAAGTATCTTTATTGTTCCATCTGCAAACTGCAAATGTGAATTCCAGACATGTATTTTTAAACAGCTCTGTTACGATCAAGCAGATTTGAATATCTCATGTAGTTTATTACAAATGGGCTTTGCTTATAAAAGAGAAAGCTGTTTTAGAAATGGATTCTATTTTTTCATTTTCGGGAACTGTAGCCAAATTGTGAGTTAGGAGAAATGTGAGCTGTTGGCTGTTTAATAGTCCTATATATCACATTTGTAGAAGCTTCCATCGTGTTTCCTGTGCAGAAATAGTGAGTTAGGACCCAAGGTAGAGAAATCAACATCTTGGCACCTGGGTTAGATTAGAAAGATGGATGAATTTATAACAATGTGGATAATTCATTTGGATGATAGAGACTTAAAAACAGCTTTAAGTGAAGTGAAAGTGAAGTCGCTCAGTCGTGTCCGACTCTTAGCGACCCCATGGACTGCTGCCTACCAGGCTCCTCCGTCCATGGGATTTTCCAGGCAAGAGTACTGGACTGGGGTGCCATTGCCTTCTCCAGCTTTATTTGGCTGTTAATGCAGTTAACGCATGCAGCCTTCTGGAAAGAAAAGATGGAAAAGTATATTTTCTGTTACTTTAGAAAGCACTTCTAAAAGTATTTGTGTATTAATTGCTGATCAATATGAGGTGGTCTATTAGAAAATAACTGCTTGTGACCTTTTCTTCAAAACACAGTTTTCTTCAGACTCCGGCAAATTTGTACCTTCGGTTTTCCAGTTATCGCTAGAATACAGAATTGAACTTTATGTAATGGATTTAATACATAGGAGGTTCCCACCATCTTTCATTTAGAATTTGTAAGTAGAAGTCGAGTTTTCTGCAGTCCTGTGTAGCTTACTTATTCTCAGATGGCAAACCTTCCCCAAACATAGCGGCTCAAACAACAGTCATTTATTATTTACACACAAACAGGCAGTTTGGGCAGAGCTCGGTGTGGGAGGCTCACACACCTCAAGAGGCATGCAAGTCATGTGTTCAAGGAGTGGGAGGGGAGGGCGTGGAGGAGGGAGGCGGGGATGGGGTGAGGGGGGAGGCGGGGGCGGGGAGGGGCATGGAGGATCCTCTTCGGAGACTCCATGTGCAGGGCTGGCAGTGGGGTCCAGCTGTGGCCTGGGCTGTGATGCCTTCCTGCTGGCCTTGGGGGTCTCAGAGCATGGAGGTGTGGGCACTGCAGACTCTACCTGTTGGCAGGAGACAGGCCACCCCCCTATAGGAGCCTCTGGTGAACATTTAGCTGTGGCTTCTACATGGAAGACTTAAAACACATTTTTTTTTTTTTAATTGCAGTATAGTTGATTTACAGTGTTAGCTTCATTTCTGCTATAGAGCAAAGTGATTCGGTTACACCCATGTATATTCTTTTCATATTCTCTTCCATTGTGGTTCATCACGGGATATTGAGTATAGTTCTCTGTGCTGTATGGTAGGACCTTGTTTATCCACCCTCAGTATAATAGTTTGCATCTGCTAATCCCAAACCCCCGACGGTCTCCTCCCCCCAATCCCCTCCTCCCCCTTGACAACAATAACCCCAAGTCTGATCTGTTTCTATTTTGTAGATAAATTCACTTGTGTCATATTTTCGAGTCCACATATAAGTGATATCGTATGGTATTTGTCTTTCTCTTTCTGACTTACTTCACTTAGTATGGGGCTCCCCTGATAGCTCAGTTGGTAAAGAATCTGCCTACAATGCAGGAGACCCGGTTCAATCCCTGGGTCGGGAAAATCCCCTGGAGGAGGGATAGGCTACCCACTCCAGTGTTCTTGGGCTTCCCCTGTGGCTCAGCTAGTAAAGAATCCGCTTGCAATGTGGGAGACTTGGGTTCGATCCCTGGGTTAGAAAGATTCCCTGGAGAAGGGATAGGCTACCCACTCCAATATTCTAACCTGGAGAATTCCATGGATGTACAGTCCATGGGGTCACAAAGAGTCGGTTACAACTGAGTGACTTTCACTATCACTTGGTATGATCATCTCTAGGTCTCCATCCATGTTGCTGCAAATGGTATTATTTAATTCTTTTTTATGGCTGAGTAGTGTTCCATTGTCTATATGTACCACATCCTCTTTACCCATTCCTCTGTTGATGGACACTTAGGTTGCTTCCATGTCTTGGCTGTTGTGAATACAAAGTAGAAGACTTCTGAGTGCTTGTCGGTTGGGAAAGGCTACCCTGCTTCCCATGATCACAGGCTTGACTGGACTCCGTCTGGGTCCAGCAGGCACTGCTGAGCGGTGTTCATCAGTGGGTGCTCCTCTGTGGGCCCAGGTGAGCTGGGCAAGGCCATCCTGTTGGGGCGGTCAGGACAGAAGTCGGGCTGCAGCCCCCGGGGGTCACAGGTGCTGCTGGGTGCCAAGACAGTGGCTGTGAACCCACGGTGCTCAGCCCAGGTTTGAAGATGCTGGTGGTGGGCCAGCATGGCTTTTTTTTTTTCTTTTCTTTTTTCTACTTTTTCGCGGCTTGGAGAGTTTGTACGGCGAAGGGAAGGAGCCAACGCCAAGTGCAAGGTGTGTCCCCGTGCACCTACGTGTCTGACTTCCTTGTCTGTTTTCTGAGCATGGGGCACCTGGCCCTGTGCCTCCCACCGCCTTGAGACCCTCAAAGCTCGACCTTTGCTGTAGGACAGAGGGATCCCACCTGGAGAAAAGTGTTGTTTATAGGATGGCTCACCCGCCGTGGTGGCCTCTTTCCTGCCCTTCAGGGCGTGGCCCTTTGCCTGCTGTTTTGTTCCCAGTAGAGGAGATGTTTTTTTTTAGCATTTAAATTTTTAAGCAATTTTACTCATTTATTTGTTTATATTATTTACGGCTGTGTTGAGTCTTCATCGCTGTACATGGACTTTCTCTGCTTGTGGGAGCAGGGGCTGCTCTCCAGCTGTGGAGCTGGGGCTTCTTACTGGGGTGGCTTCTCGTGTTGCGGAGCATGGGCCCGAGGGCAGATGGGCTTCAGTAGTTGCAGCACGTGGGCTCAGTAGTTGGGGTGCATGGGCTTAGTTGCTCCACGGCACGTGGGATCTTCCCGGACCAGGGATCGAACCTGTGTTTCTGAATTGCAAGATGGATTCTTTACCATTGGACCCCCAGGGAAGCTCAGAACATGGAGATTTAAAAGAAAAAAAAAAAATCAATCTTCCACGTTAGTGGAAGCTGTTGCCTGCCGGTGACCTCCACTGGAATTCAGAGTGACGTTTTCTCCTCCCTGTGACCTCAGAGAGCTCACCAAGATCCCCTGTTCCCAGATCACCCCCTGAAGCAGAGCAGCCCATAGGAGGATCTGGGGCTTGCAGGGCTTCTAGAAGCCCCCCGCAGTTGGCCCCAAGACCAAACACTGTACTGGTCGGAGAGTCATCTTTTCCGAGCGTCAGCTGGTCATCTATAAAACGGGGTATGAACACCTACTAAAGGGTTGTTGTGAGATTGATCACTCTTGTAAAAGTGCCCTCTGAACTGTAAAAATTGCATACTGCAGCGTACTATACAGATGTAAGGAAGCAATTATTCATAGTCCCATAGGCCAGTCTGGGTGTTTACATTTTATGAGAAACCTGATATTTTTCTCTGAGGGTCGTATACTTATCTCTTTCGGGCATTTTCCTATTTTTGACTTATATAAGAAATATGTCGGCAAATGTCAGCAATTGAAAAATTGCAATGACTTTCTGCTTCGTGATCTACAGTTGCAGTGGACGCCGTAATAACAGTGCCCTCTCTAGGTAGGCTTTTTCTTTCTAAGGGGTAAAAATCATGGACTCGAGTAGGTAATAGGGCTGTGGCTTTTCAGCTCTGGAACCTCATGTCTTTAGAAGCCAGACCACAGAGGTCTGCCATGGAGTAGGTGCTGTTCTTCACGTTTCTACATACCCGATCTCATCCAGTCCTCCCGACTTGCAGGGTATTATAATCTGCATTTTACATAAAAAGGAACTGAAGCTCTGGGTCTGCCTGATTCCGAAGGCTGGGTTCTAACTGTAACTCTACACTCCGTGTTATAAAGGTGCACTTATTCATCAGTTCTCATCAAGGGTCTCCTCCCAGCTGTGTTCCTGCTGCAGTGATGTTCTTGTGCAGAGTTGTGGGCAAGATGTTGCAGGAAAGTGTTGGGCTGCCTGGGTCCAGGTTTTGCAGAGCCTGGAAGCTTATGCAATGTTCAGTTCAGTCGCTCAGTCACGTCCAACTCTTTGTGACCCCATGGACTGCAGCATGCCAGGCTTCCCTGTCCCTTCCCTGCAATGTTGGTTTCTCTTTAAGAAAAAGAATATAAAAATGTGAATGCAGAATTAGATACAAAAGTGAACATTTGCTTAAAACAAGAAAAGGAATCATAACACATCATTAGAGCTTTGGAAATACAGCTCCTTTTCCCCCTTCTGGGCTCTCTGGGGGCAGTTGGCCAGAAAAACTTAAACTTGAAAAGGCTTCCTGATCAGATTGGAACAGTGGCTCTTCCTCCCTGGGGCCAGGGTGAGGGAGGGTCCAGCTGCTCACCCTTCATACATGCCCACGGGAGGGAGGCACGGCAGAGGATGCTCTGGGTCCCAGGGCTGGGGCCAGGGGACGAGGCTCCTCTTCTGAGCTGAGACCCTGGGGACCCTGGGAGTCACCCAGTGGGAACGGAACAAGTCCTCTCCCATCCTGAGATAATGCAGATGTTTGCTGGCCTTTTCAGAATTCTATGGTTCCATGTTTTGTCTTTGTCACATCTAGTTTGATCTGGTGAATGTTTCGTGGTGGTGGTTGTTGCTCAGTCGCCAAGTCGTATCTGACCCTTTGTACCCCATGGACTGCAGCACGTCAGGCTCCTCTGTCCTTCACCATCTCCTGGAGTTTGCTCAAACTCACGTCATTGATTTGGTGATGCCATCCAACCATCTCATCCTCTGTCGTCCCCTTCTCGTCCTGCCTTCAATCTTTCCCAGCATCAGAGTCTTTTCCAATGAGTCAACTCTTCACATGAGGTGGCCAAAGTACTAGAGTTTCAGCTTTAGCATCATTCCTTCCAAAGAAATCCCAGGGCTGATCTC
>NW_011494808.1:3582029-3588665 GCF_000754665.1 Bison bison bison
TGATTTCCTTTAGGATTAACTGGTTTGATCTCCTTGCAGTCCAAGGGACTCTCAAGAGTCTTTTCCAGCACATCAATTTGAAAGCATCAATTCTCAGCCTTCTTTATGGTCCAGCTCTCACATCTATACATGACTACTGGAAGATCCATATCTTTGACTAGATGGACCTTTGTCGGCAAGGTGATGTCTCTGCTTTGATCTAGTGATGCTTTGTGGTAGGGATCTAATTTATTATTTTCCAGGTTTTCACCAGACGCTTCAATCCATTTGTTCATTAGTCTACCTTGCCCCACTGATCTGAAGTGCTACTTGGACTGTGATTAAATAATTATTTATACTTGGATCTTTTTCTGGGCTTTCTGTTCTGTTGCATTGACAGACCTGTTTATTTCCGGGCTCTTACTTCCTCAGTCCTTGAACGTCAGTGTATATTTTTATATTTGGAAGGTGCAGTCTTACCCTGTCCCCTCAATAGCTTTTTTTAAGTTTCTTGACTTTTCTCACGTTTCATTATTCCAGGTGATGTTTAGCTTCATTTTTGCCAAACTCCAGAAAAAGAATTCTGTTGGGATTTGATTGGATCCGGATTAATTTTAGATTATTTTCTAAAGAGTTGAAATCTATCTAATATTGTCATGTTTTTCAGAAATGTGGAGTTTCTCTTTATTCCGTTTTCTTTTTTGTGATTGGTGTGGGGTTTTTTTGGTCTTTCTGGTAGAGTTTTAACGTTCAGTTCTGGGCAGTCTTTGTTGCTTTCATTTTGAAAGGGATCTTCTGTCTCTCTCCCATCATCTCTTCTCGCTGGCTGTTGTTGGTCTGTAGGAAGGCTTTTTAAAAAAGAATCTGACTCCTCATCCAACCCATTTTTGGAGTGGTTCCTGATGACTTTTGATTCGTCAGAAACGCTATCATGACTGGCCCCTGTGGGAGGAGGTCAGGGCCTGGTGACCTCATGGGGCAGGATTCCTGATCATAAACGCTGTTAGGGAGCATCAGCAGGACCAAGGTTGGGAAGCACAGAACTAGGGGAATGTGAAATCACCGAGAGCCTTGGCGGAGTGTGACTCAGCAAAGTGTCTATCCTGCGCCGGCACAGATCAGGTCTCGTATCCTGAGCTGACATGGGACTCGGGGGCTCGTGGCCCCGATGCTGCTTGGCCGCTTCCCGCTTGCCTCGTCTGTTCCGTTTGATGACCCACGTCGGTGTCCCCCGATTCTGCTCCCTCTTGGTGGTGCAGGATGGCACCTGCTGGACTCGCCCGAGGTGTGTGGCCCTGGGGTCCCCCATTGGGCTGGGGGCCCTGCAGCGGGTGTTACCGTGTGCCCATGCCACAGGACATGAAGGTGGGCAGCCAGGTCCACAGCCGTGCTTGGGCTGCGCTGGGGTGGAAGGGGCCCCACACCCACCCGATACCCATCTTTCTGCTTCGCTTCCACTCTCATTTTCTGTGCCTTTTTTTGCCTGAGAATTTCCTTCTCCTTGACGCTTGGTGGCAGTGGCCGTGGTTGGCAGGGTGGTGGGAGGTGGTGAGCCTCCCTTGCGCTCCAATGAGTGGAGATGTTGTTATGGTTGTAGTATATTCAGGTATTCTGCAAGTTAATAGGCTTGGGTAGGTTGACATGGAAACCTAACTATTCTAAAATTATTTCTGTAGAGAACTACATTCCCAGTTTCAACTAACTAATTTAGAAATGAACTTTTAGAACAAAATGTGTGGGTCATTGTGGCTCTTAGTTTTAAAATTTTGGATCTAAAAGATGCTCTTTGAACATCAGTAAGTAAACCCAATCAAATCTCAACTGATGTGAGAGCTCTGGAGGGCTGTGATTTGAGTCCATCTGTTTGGTTTTTAAGGGTGAGGAAATCTTGATCAGAGAGTATGAAGCTGAACAGTTCCTTGTCTGGAGTCAGGCCTGGGAACCCACCTTGCCACCATCTCTCACCCCTGCCTGGATGGAGGAGCACTGTTTTGATTCCCGGGGGACTTGGGTACCAGTACCTGTTTGGGGGAGAGAGCTGGGTGGGGTGCAGGGGAGCCCCTGTGTTCCCAGGACCTTGAGCTCCACCATTGCCCATCAGATTTCCTACTTGTGACTTCCTTATGATGAGAAGACATTTGAAGAGTGGCAGCAAGGCATAGCTTTTTAGAATCGAAAGGTAGCAGCCGGGCATACTGGATCCACATTCTCAGTGCCCTGGTACCTAAAAGTCTACAGACAGAAAATGCTGGAGAGGGTGCGGAGAAAAGGGAACCCTCTTGCACTGTTGGTGGGACTGCAAATTCATACAGCCACTATGGAGAACTGTGTGGAGATTCCTTAAAAAACTAGGAATAAAACTGCCATATGACCCAGCAATCCCAGTACTGGGCATACACCCTGAGAAAACCATAACTGAAAAAGACACGTGTACCCCAGTGTTCACTGCAGCACTGTTTACAATAGCGAAGACGTGGACGCAACCTAGATGTCCTGGATGAATGGATAAAGAAGATGCTACACACACAATGGAGTATTACTCGGCTATAACAAGGAACGCATTTGAGTTAGCTCTCATGAGGTGGATGAACCTACAGCCTGTTATACAGAGTAAGTCAGAGAGAGAAAGACAAATGTTGTATATTAACACATACACATGGAATCTAGAAAGATGATACTGATGATCCTATTCATAGGGCAGCAAAGCAGACTCAAATTTAAAGGACAGACTTTTGGGCTCAGTAGGGGAAGGAGAGGGTGGGATGATTTAAGAGAGTAGCATTGAAACATATACATCACCATACGCAAAATAGATAGCCAGTGGGAACTTGCTGTGTGACACAGGGAACCCAAAGCCCGTGCTCTGACAGCCTCAAGGGGTGGGATGCGGGGGAGGTGGGAGAGAGGTCCAGGAGGGAGGGGACATACATATGCCTGTGGCTGATTCATGTTGATGGATGGCAGAAACCATCACAATATTGTAGAGCAGTTATCCTCTAATTAAAAATAAAATAAAAAAGTAAAAAATGTCGTTGATCTGCCTGTGAATTTCTCCCTGGCTTTGCGGCAATCTGGAATTCTTTACCTTTAAGAGTTCTAGTAGGTAGAAGAATAGCTACTGTTTTTCAGAACTTGATGAACTTTGTCTTCTCTTGTATCGGTTGCGTAACACATGGGTCTGTTCCTCGGCTATAAAACAGGGATCGTGACAGCTTGCAATGGCCTGGCCGCCTTCCCGCTTGCAGGAACGGGACCCCGACTGAGTGCTTCCCTGTGTTGTCGCGTGGTCCCTGCAGCTGGGCATGCTGTCGGTGCAAGAGTCTCGTCCTGTCTGTTCCTTGTCGGACTTTCGGTGCTTTCTGGGGCCTCCCCCCTTAATCTAGGGCTCTTCTCTGTCACTCCAGAGAGCTCTGTTTCATATTCTGAGAGCTCTCCTTCATGGGTCAAGAGGTACAGGATTTCTTCTTTTTTATGATTTTTAGGGTTTTTGATTTGTTGCTTTCCAGAAACCAGTTTGGATTCCTCTCTGCTGTCTGAGAGTCCTTTCGTCGTTTTTTTCTTGACCTTTTCCTGTATGGCTTTCTTGGACCTTTTTTTAGTTTACTAAATGCCCATTTAAATTATTTTCAATATTTTTATGCATAAAGGCCTATTAAATTATGTATTTGTGCCATATATTCCAAAGGAGACAATGTGTTTACAAAAATGTGTCCCTATTTGGTGTCTTTCAGTCTGAATCCTGTAGTTAAAGTTCTAAAAACATTTTACAAACATTAAATGATGAAGCCACCTCCACAGTCCTCTGACACGTCAGTGGTGTAAAGGGGAAACTCCTTCACTGCTCTAGTGCAGACTTGTATTTATTTTTTTAGATGAAAAGAAATTCACTTAGGGAAACTCTGGGCATTAAAAGTCAGTTTATAGTACAATTAAACCATTAGTGTATCTAAAAGAAACCAGTAGCAACATTAGACTACGTCTGTTCTTCAGTTCAGTTCAGTTCAGTTCAGTCGCTCAGTCGTGTCTGACTCTTCGTGACCCCATGAATCGCAGCACGCCAGGCCTCCCTGTCCATCACCAATTCCCAGAGTTCACTCAGACTCACGTCCATCGAGTCAGTGATGCCATCCAGCCATCTCATCCTCTGTCGTCCCCTTCTCCTCCTGCCCCCAATCCCTCCCAGCATCAGAGTCTTTTCCAATGAGTCAACTCTTCACATGAGGTGGCCAAAGTACTAGAGTTTCAGCTTTAGCATCATTCCTTCCAAAGAAATCCCAGGGCTGATCTCCTTCAGAATGGATTGGTTCGATCTCCTTGCAGTCCAAGGGACTCTCAAGAGTCTTCTCCAACACCATAGTTCAAAAGCATCAATTCTTCAGCGCTCAGCCTTCTTCACAGTCCAACTCTCACATCCATATATGACCATAGGACCTTCTTTTCTTAATAAGCTGGGGGCGGAGGGATATCCCGCGAGCGCGTTTTCCTGCCGTGTTGGGTGCCTGCTCTGCAGTGTGTCAGACAGCGTCAGTTTCTGCTCAGCTGTGAGGACAAAAGGGGCTGAACTTTATAAGCTTCGCTTTGTTTCGTGCAGCTTCTCCTGGGGTGGTTTTCACTTTGTTGCTCGTTCTTTGAAGAGTTCCCGGCCTGGAGTTTCCCGCTCCCTCTCCGGACTTTTGTCAGGTTGGGAGGTGTCAGTATTTCACGTTCATCCCCACCGACCTGTCGCCTTGAGGCCACAGAGCAAATGCAGACACCTCTTTCTACCCCTGGCCAGTGCCTGAGCCCCGGAGGGCTGGGTGTTAAGGTTGGTGGGATTGCCTCACAGTTGGAATTAGTCCCTGAGGAAATGACTGAGGAAGTGTGTTTATAACAGGGCTTTGGTAGCCTTTAATGGGGTTGTTTTTCAGACAGTTTGAAAATTCCCGTCATCTCTGACTTCCCAGCTTGCCTACAAAGGAAGCCTCCTTACAAACCCGCTGAGTTCTGCCTAGTAATTTTCCCTGGTTAAGATGTGCATTCACTCTTCAACATGACTTTTTAACACACCATTTTTTTTTTTCTTCTCAAACCTGCAATATCTCCCACCCTTCCTTAATATCAGTGGTCATCTGGCTTCTTATTTCCCTTGAAGTGGATCCATTTGGAAGACAGTGAATCTGTCCTTTCAGCTAAAACTGCCAACCCACCACACCGGTACTGCTAGACTCCGATTTCCTCCCCGTTGAAACACACACACTCTTACCCATGCGCCTGTCCCAGGCCTGTCCTCCCGGTATTGGGTTCCCACCCCTCTCTGTCACTCAGGGTCGTCTCTCTAAAGTTGGTCCTTCTCTCCTGCATCATTAATTTTCCCTCTTTTCTGGATCAACCCCCTCAACATTCGGAAATACCTTCCATCTGAAAAAGATGTACTCTTGAATTAGAACCAAGATCAGATGATTTAAGACAAATAATAACTGAAATAGATATATATAAATAAAATCCGATACAATTAAAAAAGCATAATACTTTATTGTGAAACTGCCACCAGACCAAAGGATTCTCTAGGATCTGAGTTACCTATTTCTTTCTCTTGACAGTTCTGTACTATCCTCAAAAGACCTTTTAGAACTAACACCCAAAAAAGATGTCCTTTTCATTATAGGGGACTGGAATGCAAAAGTAGGAAGTCAAGAAACACCTGGAGTAACAGACAAATTTGGCCTTGGAATACGGAATGAAGCAGGGCAAAGACTAATAGAGTTTTGCCAAGAAAATGCACTGGTCATAACAAACACCCTCTTTCAACAACACAAGAGAAGACTCTACACATGGACATCACCAGATGGTCAACACCGAAATCAGATTGATTATATTCTTTGCAGCCAAAGATGGAGAACCTCTATACAGTCAACAGAAACAAGACCAGGAGCTGACTGTGGCTCAGACCATGAACTCCTTATTGCCAAATTCAGACTGAAATTGAAGAAAGTAGGGAAAACCACTAGACCATTCAGGTATGACCTAAATCAAATCCCTTATGATTATACAGTGGAAGTGAGAAATAGATTTAAGGGCCTAGATCTGATAGATAGAGTGCCTGATGAACTATGGACTGAGGTTCGTGACATTGTACAGGAGACAGGGATCAAGAGCATCCCCATGGAAAAGAAATGCAAAAAAGCATAATGGCTGTCTGGGGAGGCCTTACAAATAGCTGTGAAAAGAAGAGAAGCGAAAAGCAAAGGAGAAAAGGAAAGATATAAACGTCTGAATGCAGAGTTCCAAAGAATAGCAAGAAGAGATAAGAAAGCCTTCTTCAGTGATCAATGCAAAGAAATAGAGGAAGACAACAGAATGGGAAAGACTAGAGATCTCTTCAAGAAAATCAGAGATACCAAAGGAACATTTCATGCAAAGATGGGCTCGATAAAGGACAGAAATGGTATGGACCTAACAGAAGCAGAAGATATTAAGAAGAGATGGCAAGAATACACAGAAGAACTATACAAAAAAGATCTTCACGACCCAGATAATCACGATAGTGTGATCACTGACCTAGAGCCAGACATCCTGGAATGTGAAGTCAAGTGGGCCTTAGAAAGCATCGCTACGAACAAAGCTAGTGGAGGTGATAGAATTCCAGTTGAGCTATTCCAAATCCTGAAAGATGATGCC
>NW_011494808.1:3588852-3589520 GCF_000754665.1 Bison bison bison
GCTGTGAAAGTACTGCACTCAATATGCCAGCAAATTTGGAAAACTCAGCAGTGGCCACAGGACTGGAAAAGGTCAGTTTTCATTCCAATCCCAAAGAAAGGCAATGCCAAAGAATGCTCAAACTACCGCACAATTGCACTCATCTCACACACTAGTAAAGTTATGCTCAAAATTCTCCAAGCCAGGCTTCAGCAATACGTGAACCGTGAACTTCCTGATGTTCAAGCTGGTTTTAGAAATGGCAGAGGAACCAGAGATCAAATTGCCAACATCCGCTGGATCATAGAAAAAGCAAGAGAGTTCCAGAAAAGCATCTATTTCTGCTTTATTGACTATGCCAAAGCCTTTGACTGTGTGGATCACAACAAACTGTGGAAAATTCTGAAAGAGATGGGAATACCAGACCACCTGATCTGCCTCTTAAGAAATTTGTATGCAGGTCATGAAGCAACAGTTAGAACTGGACATGGAACAACAGACTGGTTCCAAATAGGAAAAGGAGTACATCAAGGCTGTATATTGTCACCCTGTTTATTTAACTTATATGCAGAGTACAAAGGTTCGTCTAGTTAAGGCTATGGTTTTTCCTGTGGTCATGTATGGATGTGAGAGTTGGACTGTGAAGAAGGCTGAGCGCTGAAGAATTGATGCTTTTGAACTATGGTGTT
>NW_011494808.1:3589620-3636136 GCF_000754665.1 Bison bison bison
GCCCTGGGATTTCTTTGGAAGGAATGATGCTAAAGCTGAAACTCCAGTACTTTGGCCCCCTCATGTGAAGAGTTGACTCATTGGAAAAGACTCTGATGCTGGGAGGGATTGGGGGCAGGAGGAGAAGGGGACGACAGAGGATGAGATGGCTGGATGGCATCACTGACTCGATGGACGTGAGTCTGAGTGAACTCTGGGAATTGGTGATGGACAGGGAGGCCTGGCGTGCTGCGATTCATGTGGTTGCAAAGAGTCAGACACGACTGAGTGACTGATCTGATCTGATCTGATTATTTTTTTTAATTCAAAAGAATAAAGTGTCTTCCAAACACACACACACACACACACACACACACACACACACACACACATACACACTTGAACCCAGTCTGTCTGTACAACCCTCTACTTTCTCCTCCCCTTTCCTGCAAGACTTTTCAGAAGAATTATCTGCATTCTCTTCCTTCCTTACATCCTCATTATTTGGGCTTTTGTCCCCATCACTTTACTGAACAGGTCTTACCAAGGTCCCTAATAACTCTTACATTGTTCAGTCCAGCGGCTGGTTCTCCATCCTGGTCACACTTGATCCACCAGCAGCCTTTGACTCCACCCTTCCTGGTTTTCTTCCCTGTGGTCCAGAGCCCAGCCTCCCAGTTCCATCCTGTCTTTTACCCCTTTACCTTGTGCTGATGCTCCCTCTTCTTCTTGAGTCTAAGCTCTGGGCTTGTTTTTGGGTCCCCACTTCTCGTACTTTACAGACTGCTGCTGCTGCTGCTAAGTTGCTTCAGTCGTGTCCGACTCTGTGTGACCCCAGAGACGGCGGCCCACTAGGATCCCAGGGACTTTACAGACATTCTCATCCAATTCCGTGGCTTTGTTTCATCAGATACTTGTTTTTGTTCTTTCATTATCTGCTCGTTCTTATGCAACAACACGTGTCAGATCTTCTCATGTTGCCCTGCAGGTTCCTGAGGCTGTGTGTTTATCACTTTTGTTTGATATTTGTTCTCTCTGTTCTTCAGATTGGGTCATTTCTGTTGATCTTCAAATTTACTGACTTTTCTTCTGTCATCTCCCTTCTGCTATTGCGATGACCCTGTGAATTTTTGATTATAGATCTTCTAGTTTTCAAGTCTGTAATTTCCATTTGATTCTTTCGTATTATTTTCTTTGTGTGCTGGGAACACCCAACTTTCTGTTGATTGCAAGAACGTTTATCTCAGGAAACACAGCTCCAATAGTTGCTTTAAAGTCTTTGTTTGGTAATGCTAACATCTGGGTCAAATTGAGTCACCATCTGCTGATTATCTTTTCCCTTGGGAACTTCTCACATTTCCTTGGTTCTTTGTACGCGGAGTAATTTTCCTTTGTCCTAAACATTGTGAGTGTTGTGTGTGTAAACACTGAATGCTGTTGTAATCTAGGAGAGCGCTGTGTTTTTTTTGCCTGTTTCTTTGTTTTAACAGTTACTCCACGTGGTTAGGTTAGGACACAGATTCTGTCTAACCCCCTCTTAGTGGTGGTTCCAGCATAGTTTAGTTTTCCAAAGTCTCTGCTGTCTGTTTTGGGTCTGTTCTGCATGTATGCAGCTTGGGGTGAGCCTGAGACTCGGGTGGAATTCGGGGACGCCCTTGTCTAGCTCTCTCCGCTCTTTGGCCTCACTGACACTAGAGACAGGCAGACGGGCTTTCTCCATGTGATTGATCTGGCCGTGAACCTCTGTGACTGTGGCCCAAACTTGGGGACAAAGGAAGACGCGGCCGGGAGAGACATGGGAGGGCTTAAGCCTTTGCATGTTACTTTTCCAAGTTTGACTCCTTCTCTCAATCTGCCTGTTTTTTCCCCCAAATTTTTTTTTGTGGTGAAATACACATAACATAAAATTTGTCATCTTCTCTGTCTTGAAGTTTACAGTTCAGGGGTATTGAATCTGTTCGTAATGTTGTGCAATCATCCCCGCTGTGTGTCTCCACGGCTCTTTTCATCTCGTTCAACTGATTGTCAAGAAATATGTGTTGAACGAGCAAACCAAAGGACAAGCAACGTAGTCAGAACATTTCTTTACATAAAAGAATTTGATACGGTTGCTTTCCAGTCTTTCCCAAAACCACTGTATTGAGAGAAGGATGCAGACGTTGTTAAGGTGATGCTGACATCTCCTAGCCCACCCTTGGGGTGCAGAGCATCAGTGCCCTGGTGGAAGCAGATGAATGAACTCTGACTCTCACACACTTGGAATGGGGATGCTCAGCTTTCCCTCTTGTGTTCCAAGTGGATCTGCAGACGGAAGTGGACACAGCAGTGTGGAAGCCAGCCCCGGGTACACTGCACTCAGCCATTTCGGCCTCGTTCTCCCTCGTGTTGTTCTGCTGTGTCCAGGCCCATGATAATGATGACAGACTGAGAGCTCGTGAGTGGTAGACAGCCCCAAAGCTGAGCAACTTTAAACAGTCACTGGCTGCTGTGGCCCCAATCCTCTCCTCCCGTATTGACATCTGCTCTTCTGAGACTTAGCCAGGTGGGTCATGAAGACGCTGTAGTTACAGAGCTCAAACACATACACCCAGAAACCAGTGAAGTCTCAGAAATCTGCATTGCCTGTGTCCTTTGCCTCCAAATCCGTTTGCAGTGCAGTGGTTGGAGGGCCACGTGGGTTATTTACAGAAAAGGCAGTTGTCACCCCAGGGTGTGTGTTCTCACTGCCGGTGGGCACGTTGGCCTCTTGTTTTCTCTAAGCCTGCATCATAAATTGGGAGCTCTTCTGAGATGGCTTCCTAGATTCACTTCTATCTTCTGAAAGTGGACTCAAGGAAGGAAAATTTCAAGGTTGTTTTTCTAATAGTGAGTATGGTGCTTACAACTCAGAGTCTCCGTTCCCTCAACAATGAAACTGTTACCGCTGATACATGGCCCCCTAAGGAACCACCTCAGGGAAGAAAGAACTGATGTCTCCTCTTGTTCTTGGTTTGCTTTTTTTGAGTTGCTATGTTTTCTGGTTTGCCAAGTTTTTTTTTTTTAATTTACTCAGGAATAGTTGATTTACAATATTGTGTTAGTTTCTGCTGTATAGCAGAGATTCAATTATACATATGTATACATTCTTTTTCATATTCTTTTCCATTATGGTTTATCACGGGATATTGAATATAGTTCCCTGTACTTCACAGTAGGACCTTGTTCTTATCCATTCTAAATATAATAGTTTGCATCTACTAATCCCAAACTCCTAATCCATCTCTCCCCACCCCCTTAGCAACCACAAGTCTGTTCTCTGTGTCTGTCTGTGAGTCTGTTTCGAATTGTTTGCCAAGTTTTCATACACATCATTTAAAGGCTTTTCCTCTTTCTTTATACATTTTTTTGTGTGTGTTAATTTTTAATGAGAGTAGCAGTAGCAGTTTATAATGCTGTGGTTGGCATTTGGGATGAAGAGTGGCTGATGAACTATTAACAGATACACTTCTCATTTATGTTTCAAGAGGAAGGTATTATATGATTGTCATCTTTAAGTAACTAGAAAGAGGGAAAGCACTGGCAGTGTTTTCTGTGTAGTGTCTCTCTGTGCTATTTAGTGTTTCACTTCGATGGTTAATGGCATTCTCTGGCTGTCCAGGTCGTATGGCAGTTTCCAACATCTGAAAGGCATTACGGGAAATACCGTGCAGCCCTATTAGGAAGGTGCTGAATGTGTCTGAGATATGACTCACTCCTTAGTGGGAGGGAGCATTTCTCAGCGGCTTCCCGGCTGTCTGAACGCCAGAGTGATTTCTGAGTACTCCTTCAGTTCTCTATCCATTGCTTAATCCAGTGGGTGTTTATTACATGTTCTGCTTCACACCGGTCATAGTGCCAGCGCCTACCCGGGGTAGAGTTCATCTCATACGGAGCAGCGATGGAGGGATGCAGCGGCCAGCGCTCTTCTGGGAACTGATGGGAAGGTCGTCAGGTGGGGGCAGCAGGCAGCTGGAAGGGAAGGGAGAGTCCACGCGTGGCCTGCAGGTGCCGCACACCTGTGCAGTGACAGGTCACCATGGGCCTCGGCAGTGCCCGGCTCCATCCCGGGTGATTTCTCTTCTTGACGCTTCTCTTGAGGAAATAGAAGCATTACTTATGATAGTTAAAAAAAGAAAATCTCATCGCTGCATAGAGCAGAATGATGAAATTAATTACGGTACATTCATGAGATGGAGTGCTCTGCAGTCATTAAATATTATTTTGCTAAAGATTGTGTAACGGTGGAGGGAAGCTCTCACCATGTAATAAGTGGGGAAGGAAGCCTATAAAGCCGGATGATCTCAGCGTGGTAACTCGATGTTCTCAGTCTGGGCCGCCCTGCCCTGCTCTTGACCCTTCTGTGCGTACGACCTACTAGGGCTTCCCTGATGGCTCCACGGGTGAAGGATCTCCCTGCAGTGTGGAAGACTCAGGAGATGCAGGTTTCATCCCTGGATCGGGTTTGATCCTGGGTTGAGAAGATCCCCTGGAGGAGGAAATGGCAACCACCTCCAGTATTCTTACTTGGGAAATCCCATGGACAGGGGAGCCTGGTGGGCTGCAGTCCAAAGGGTCTCGAAGCGTTGGACACAACTGAGCAACTGAGCAAGCACGCAGCGTCCTGTACAACCTACTTGTTCATGTTACTGCTCATTGTCTTTCTCTCCTGATAGTGTTTAAGTTGCCGGAGGGCAGGGAGTTTTTTCTGGCTTGCTGTCTGATGTGTCTGGCACATGCCAGATCCTAATAAATATTGTGATTGTTGAATAAATGTTGAAGGAAATGGGATTGGATTATAATAAGACGATTGTTATTGACTATCCCCTTTTACTTTTCAGAACTTTTCATATTTTCCACGACAAACGTGGATGACCTCTATAATTAGAGAGAAGAAGCTTTAAGAAGATGTTATTACTTATTAATTCTTTGTTTTGATGTAACTAGTTTACCTGGGGATGGCTGAACGGACGATTGGAGACTCAGAGCCTTCCAGCTGTGAGCAGTAAGCATCAGCTGGAGAGCGCTCAGGACCCCGGCGTCTAGCCTGGCTATAGGGCATGACTGTGGCGGGGTTTTGAGCTTCTTTTGTTCCGTTTCCCCATTTCCCCATCACACCCCTGGCTCGGGGCTGCTTCTAGGTCTCCTCCTTCCCAGGCTGTGTCTTTCCTGGTCTCCATTTCAATGCCATTCTTAATTCATGGCTCTCACACTCATTTTTGGGAATCTCTTGTTTGCAACTGACATTGACCAAAGAGGCCAGAGCTACCACAGTTGGGAGTCACGTGGAATCTCTTTAAGAAATAACTGTAGAAACACTCTAAACACATATGGGATCCTTGTCTGTGGGCTATCTTTTCTCCACAGGCAAGTGACAAGTTATTGGAGAAAAAGGTTTCTACTTTCTGTTTGTCTTGCCTTCACTACTGCATAGACAGTTCTGGTTTCCAAGCTGATATCACGTCCTTGGCTGCTTGTATGTAAACATAATAAATGTCGTTTCTGACCTTCCAGGAGTGCGTGAGGATAGTACGGGGCACGTGCCTCAGGAGGCATCACGTGTGTGCACACGTGTGTGTTTCATGACAATTTGTTATTAGTAGTTAAAAAAGCTGATAGACTAAAGTGAAAAGTCCAGAGTCTAACTTGATTGCTATAACCTTCTGTTATTAAAATTGTATGGTTTTTATGCAGGAAATACCGATCAATTTTTAGGAAGCAGTTTACTACATAACAGATAATTCAATTCGGTAAATGTTTATTGAGATTCTACTCTTTATAAGGTAATTCAGTAAGCACTGAAGGAGATCGTGTAAGTCAGCTGAAAATAGTCTATGAAGTGAGATTCTAAGGGCATAAACAATGCCTAAGAGAAAACACATGTTGTTGGGGGTTTAGAGGAGGGAGACATTACACGAGATCTGGGAACAGGTGAGGGTGGATGGAGTAGGGGACATTATTTATGGGCCCGGAATTATGACTTTTGTTAGGTGGAGATCCTAGACATGGGGGAAATAAAGGGTTCCAGTTGGAGGGAACACAGCTGACAAGGGATGGGAGAAGGTTTTGCGTGAATAGCGGGCCCCTGGGCAGGGGATGTGCAGGCGAGAGCTGGCGGAGGAAGCCGGCAGGGGGATTTGGGTGCCACGGGGAGAGCCCTCCTGCTGGAGTGGGAACCTCTTGTTTTCAGCTTTGCAAGGGACCTTTGGATCTTCTCCCATATTAGAAATGGGGTTTGAAAGAAAATGTTTTCAGTTTTCAGTTGGTTTGATAAATAGAAGTGGAACCGTGTGCTTTTGATATTTGTCATATTTATGGCACTGCCTTTCATCCTGAAATGAAATTTATTAAGTGAAAAGACATAAAATCAAAGAGGAAGTTGTTTACTCCCAGAGCAATAAGTCCCAGAGACTTATTTTTCTCCCCTCCGTGGTTGTACAGCCACTGGATTGGACTAGTGCTAGAATCTGCAGATTTACTCACCAGCTATTGGGAAAATGGAGGCAGATTTTACATGGCTAAACTGTTTTCTCAAAGCTGTGTAGCAGGTTATTACAGTGCTTTTGAATCCCATCTGTATGCCTGGACTCTCAGAAGCCTGCTTAATCAGAGACTGTATGAAGGTTGTCAGTTTGATTGACACCACCACGTGCCGTGAGTGTCCTGAGGCCTTTGCTCTTTCTGTCCATTGCTTTATGCAGCATTTGTTTTGCAGTCAGTAAATGACCATCTGTGACAGGCTGTAAAAGCATTTTAGGTGGGAATTCAAGCCATGATCACTGGAAATTCATAAACTATTTTCTCATAATATTTCAAAGAGTTTAACAAATCTACATTCCTTATCCTACACGATTTGTATCATCTTTCTTGTTTAAAAATAGATGTACAGTTTGGAAGTACACAGCTAGGAATCTTTAGATTTGAATTTACTCATGAAGTTGGTGATCTGTTCCTTACCTTTTTTGGTATTACTTTAAAAAGATTCAACTTGTTTCTTTTTAAATAAGTTTTTACATTCTAAAATATATTCAGAAAGAAAGCAATTTGAAGACTTGTGTGAAACATTTGCCTATTTTTGTAAAGTTTTGAGTGTGTGTGCCTGAGCTGGGGCTGTATGTGTGTGTCTGAGCTGGGACTCTGTGTGTGTGTGTGTGTGTGTGTATGTGTGAGCGAGGGCCCTGTGTGTGTGTGTGTGTGTGTATGTGTGAGCGAGGGCCCTGTGTGTGTGTGCATGTGTGTGTGTGTGTCTGAGCGAGGGCCCTGTGTGTGTGTGTGTGCTGAGAGAGGCCTCTGTGTACAGAAAGAAGCTGACGAGAGTGTGGCCCTACACTGAATCCCTGAAGTGGCTCCAGGGGCGAAGGTGTGGTTGGAAAAGTGGGGAGGGGACAATCACTTCTTTATACAAGTTTTAAGAAATGATGAGACTGTGTATGGTTTTTACCTTTGCGTTTTTGAATAAAAAATAGAAAAACTCGTCAAAGCTGTGTTTCCCCGGGTAGCTGACTGTGTTCACAGTTTGGAGCCAGGTTTTCTGCCTCCTGTTGGAACAGTTACAGGATGCAACGTATGGGGTCAGGATTTTACTTTTTCAATCCATTTCCAGCATCCTCTTCATATTTGAATTTTTACCGTTCCTTCTGTTCAACTACTCTATCCTCATTTTCAGAAGAGTTGTAATCTACACTTTAATTATATTTCCTTTGAAAATATTTAGTTGAAGGCAGTTTCATGATCATCATATAGTTTAATACTTTTCTCATACGCTCTTTCAAATTTCTGAATTTCTTACCAACATTTAGTACTCTTATAATGGAAACATGTGCCTGATATAATCTTACATTCCCTTCTCTGTGGTGTAACTTTGGTTGATTTACAGCTTATGATTTCACATTCTGTCTCTCTTGGAACAGTGGGCGATCTTCTCTGCTTTCTGGAAGTCTTCCTCATTCCAGCGAGAGACGTTAGGTTTTGAGTTGCAGATGGTGTTTCCTGACAGTCATTCTATGATTGTGTTGGCTTTAGGGTCTTGACCTGTCCAAACTCCAGGCTTCCCTGATAGCTCAGTTGGTAAAGAATCCGCCTGCAATGCACGAGACCTGGGTTCGATTCCTGGGTCGGGAAGATCTGCTGGAGAGGGAATAGGCTACCCATTCCAGCATTCTGGCCTGGAGAATTCCATGGACTGTATAGTCCATGGGGTTGTAAAGAGTCAGACACGACTGAGTGACTTTCACTTTCCTGTCCAAACTCCAGTCCTGCTTGTTCAGAGGGACTCCCGACCCATCCCTCTCAATTGTTGTGTGAAGGAATCCTTAGATCACTTTTTTTAAAGTGGAAGTATAGTTAATTTACAATATTGTGTTAGTTTCAGGTGTAGGGCAGAGTGATTCAGTTAAACCTACCTATATATTTTTTTCTGATTCTTTTCCATCGTAGGTTATTACACGATACTGAGCAGAGGTCCCTGTGCTGCCCAGTATTGCTGCTTATCTGCTTTATTTGTAGTACTGTGTGTATGTTCCTCCCAAACTCCTAGTGTCTCTCTCCTCTGTGTATCCCCTTTGGTAACCGTAAGTTTGCTTCTATGTCTATGGGTCTGTTTCTGTTTTGTAAATAAGTTCATTTGTATTGTTTTTTTAGAGTCCATGTATAAGAGAGCACTTCACGTTTTGAGGTTGAAAAGAAATTGTCTTTGGGGTTACTATCTGGTGGCTCAGATAGTAAAGAATCTGCCTGCAATTCAGGAGACCTGGGTTCGATCCCTGGGTTGAGACGATCCCCTGGAGAAGGAAATGGCTACCCACTCCAGTGTTCTTGCCTGGAGAATCCCATAGACAGAGGAGCCTGGTGGGCTATAGTCCTAGGTTCTCAAAGAGTCGGACACGACTGAGCAACTGACTCTTTCACTATGGGGTTAGTAAGTTAGCAAGTGCCTTGGGTGAAATAGCTTGAACAGAAGGAAGTAAAAGAGATGCAGTTTTCTTCCTGGGACCTGGAGCAAGGAAGCTAATTTGTCTGGGCTCCATGCCTTAGTTGTGAGCGGGGCTAACGGCCTGCACGCTCTGATTCCCTGTAGCACTCGCACTTGGTGGGCTGATTGTGCAGGGCTAGTGACAGGTGCTTCGGGGCTCCAGGGGGCACCGATGGTGGTCTGCCTCCAGTATGTCCGCCTCGTCCCGTGAGCCTAAGGAAGACGTGGAACACCCTGCTTCTGCCTGCTATTTCACACCAGTGGAGGGAACGGTCTCTCTCTAAGGTTGCTTGGTCTTAAACTAGACAGACGACGGGAAGTGCCTCCAAGTGGAATTGAAATAACCTCAATGTAGACCATCCTGTGAAACCTGTCCTGAGGGGAATGTAAAGAGAGAGGAAACTTGGACCAGAAAGATCCAAGTAAAAGTAAGAAGTAAAGTAAGAAGTCGGGCACATCGTCAAGGATGGGGTTAGATGACCTCGTTCACGGCGGTGAGACTGGGGGGTCGCCTCTTGGACGCTGACGTGTGAAGTTTAAATGAACAGAAGCTGTGCTGTTTGACGGGAAGACACATTTTTAGTTATCCATTATCCCAGGGAACCAATGCACACCCTTCCACGATGTGTTAAGTCTGGGGAAAAAATTCAGGTCCTTTGGGAGGTTACTGGGGGAGGATCATGTCTTCCCAGGTGACCATCCACCTCGGTCCCAATGGTAGAACCGAAGTCCCTGCGGGGTCCACGCATCCCCGGCTGCATGCTGGGAGGAGGAGGACGTGGGGTGACTCATCCCTGCCGGGACACTTCAGCCCAGGCTGTGAATACAAGCATTTATTCCACCAAAGTCCACCCAGGGCCTCAGGACCTGTGAGACAGTCTCCCTTTCTTGACCCTCCTCCTGAGTTCTGGCTCCTGTGTGTTATCTTAGGAGGTAAGCTGGTTATTAATAGGCATTTGTAACTATTTTAAACACTGTGTGAAGAGCCTGAAAGAACCCCACAGTATTTAACATAATTCAGTCGTGAATACTTTTACAAACAAGTTTCTTTTATTTTTTATAAGTCCCAAATTTATCTATCAGGATAGTTTGAAGCTGAGTAAAAAGGCCATTTCCTTATTCAGCAACCCTGTAAAACCAGTCCTGTCTTCATCCTGCTCCTTGATTTACAGCTTTAGAAAATGTTTTCAGCAGAAAATGGGAGTCTGGGGAGCATTTGGGAGAGAGGACGTGATGAGGGCAGAATCACTAGGTTTCCAAGGGCGTTACCTGGTCAAGGACTGCTCTCTCCAGCAGAGGTCCCTCTGCCAATAATTGGAAAAGTCTCTGAAAGCAGTCAGTGCTAAAGAAAATCAACCCTGAATATTCACTGGAAGGACTGATTCTGAAACTGAAGCTCCAATCCTTTGGCCACCTGATGCGAAAAACTGACTCATTAGAAAAGACCCTGATGCTGGGAAAGATTGAAGGCAGGAAGAGAAGGGGACAGTAGAGGATGAGATGGTTGGATAACATCACCCACTCTATGGACACGAGTTTGAGCAAACTCTGGGAGATGGTGATGGACAGGGAAGCCTGACGTGCTACCATCCATGGGGTCACAGAGAGTCGGACACGACTGAGCGACTGAACACCACCAACCAGGACAGAGTCCTCTTTAGTCTTGCACAGAGAGGGACATCTCCCTGTTGTCTTAACATCGCCAGTGTCTGCTGTGAACCCGAAGGTGGGTTCAGGGTCGAATCAAGCATTAGGAACAGAGACTTGTAGGCAGTCGGGGGTAGGGGTGGGGCTGGTTTGGCTCCCTGGCTCTTGGCAGTGCTCATACCTAAGATTCTCTCACGATGAGCTGGCACTTTTTGCACCATGGAAATGTAGCGGAACATTTCCCCCGGGTTGTTTCAGGTAAGTCATCTGTCTCTTTAAGTCTCCCGCCCTGCTCGCCTCCCCCGGCCCTACGCATTCTTCATACCTTCCTCCAAGGTTTGGGTCTGCAAGCTTGAGGCAGCCGCTGCCATCAGGGCCATGCATGCCCGGCATGTGAATCAGGCCTCCTTTGCAGCCTCCTGGACGGTCTATTCCCAGCTCATGAAAGCCTGAATGCACGCCGCCTGGAAGAGAGCCCGCTGGAGGGACCCCTCTTCCTGGGAAGGCAAGGCGGATGGGGTGGTGGGTCATTAGTTGTATTCAGTGTCAGATTTGCTCTGGAAATCTTTAATCATAATGAATGATTTTTCAATATGTCTGGTGTTCAGATTTTTCTGGGCCTGGGGGAGAGGTTTAAAAGGAAAATAACCACCCAGAGAAAACAGGTTTTTCAGTCTGCTGGCCTTGAACCATGGTCGGAGCTGAAAAATATACATAAGTGCAGACCTGACCCTGCACGATGGAAGGTGGAAAAATCCGTTGTCAGGACCGTGGTTATCTCTAAGTAGGTTGATGCTGTTCCAGTGTTTTCTCAACAGTACGGGGGTTGGGGGGGGGATTCGTGGCATCTCAGAGGCCTGATTGATGAGAAGCCTAATGGATACACGGACAGGACCCCAGACACCGCATTTTGCATCCTCTTCCAGGTGTGTGTAGCCCCGGCAGGTTTTTTTTTATTTCCCTTTTGTGGTTTACAGATGTTTGCCTGCGTGGGCAGGTAATGCTGGGGTTTCTGCCTTGGGGCTTGGGGGTCTGTGAGGGGAGTCCAAGGCTGAGGGTTTTCCTCTCTGGGGGGCGGAGGCTCAGGGTGGCTGGACGCATGGTGTGGCCCCCCGTCTTGGCCGACCGGGACAGCTCTGCGGAGGCCAAAGCAGATGGACTGTGTCTCCACGTGGCTCCAAGTGGATGGCGGGGACGCAGCCAGGTAAGGCCCCTGTCCCCTGAGGAGTGAAGCCAGCGGCTCTCCTGCTCTGAGATAGATTGCCTGAGCCTCAGCATCCTCCTAGCAGACGGTCTTTCTGTGCGCGGGGGCCAGTGCTGGGTTCCGCTTTTGGGCTTAAATGCTTCCTATCAGGAAAGAGGAAGTGGAATAGCGGGAGGCTTTCTTGTGAGGAGGATATCTGTTTACTCGGGAGGCTTTCTTGTGAGGAGGATATCTGTTTACTGATAAGATGGTTGTTAACTGTTTCAGTGGCATCCAGTTATTGCACGATGCAAACCTTTTTAAACAAAGCATCACCTTAGTGTTTTAACTTTGACTTTTTTTAAATTAGTAAGAGTATTGGGAACATATTTTTATGTTGCCGTTGTTTTAGTTATCGAATTTCAATGAAGGGCAGCAGCTGGTGAATATGCAGAGGGATGGCTTTAACGGATGAGTAGAAAAGGAGTTAGTGCTGGCTGGGGGAAAATCTACAGATAAAGAACCTCTGACTCCCAGAAGAGTGAACGTTAAGAGGGGGAATGGCTGAGACGGACTGTGAGTTTGTTCCCCAGATCTTGACGTCTTAGGATGAAAGGGTGCTCTGAGGTCAAGGTCAGGCTCAGAAGATGCTGGGCTTCCCTGGTGGCTCCATGGTAAAGAATCCTTTCAGTGTCAGGAGACATGGGGTCTGTCCCTGGTTGGGGAAGATCCCACTTGCCCTGGAGCACCGAAGCCCGTGCGCCACCACCAGTGAGCCTGTGCTCTAGAGCCTGGGAACTGCAGCTGCACAGTAGCCCCTGCTTGGGGCAACTGGAGAAAAACCTATGCAGCAGGGAAGGTCCCGCACAACCAAAAACAAGCAAAGAGAAGATAAAGTTCACACGTGAAATTTACTGGGGCGGCAGAAAGGCAGGATAAACTTAACTGTGTGTGCCAGCAGCTTCTCTTAGGAGCTGAGATATACCTGACCTCTAGGGTTCATGGAAAGGAAAGGCTGGAGCCTCCCACAATAACAGAATATTCTAGGTGTCTATCCCATTATTTTACAGGGAGCATGACACAGATGGTCATGAAATAGATGAGGGATGAATATCTTCTCTCTTCCAATTCAGGCTACATGTTATTTGTGTTACTTAAAAGACTTTATATAGCAATAATAGTACCATATTACAAAAGATTGGAAAAGTCTCCAAAAAAAAAAAAAGTATGAGCCATGAAACCAGAACCCTCATACAGACACTGTTTGGTGCACACTTCAGATTCTAGATAGTTTTGCGTTGTGATTTTTGATGTTTAACCTCTGTTTTGCACACAGCTTTGCTGGCTGGTGCATGGTGAGTCTGTAGAAGGTCTTTTCAGCATCCTGCTGAGGACCTGTGCTGGGTGGTGGTAGCCCGAGGTACGCCCCGTGGTGACTCCCCTTCATGACGTCTGAGCAGAGCCTTGCCCGCTTCCAGGGCCCTCGAAGGACCAGCTCACACACATTCAGGGTGGGAGGGTTGAAAGGCCCCTTCCGCATAGTAGGAGGTCTGTTTAGGAGCTTTTGGGGGGTGCATGCTCTGTTTAAGAACTTTCGTTTAAGTTAAGTGTTTTGTTTAAGAGTGTCTGTGTGGAGCCCTCTGTTTCACTCAGAACCTAGACTCTGCAGACGTCATGGGACCGGGAAACTCTGATTGGCGGTACAGTTGCCTCCAAACTGGCAGGCAGCAGGAGGCCTCGCTGTTCCCCCAATTTTGAAAAATTAGAATCTTCTGGAGGACGCGGCAATATAGCATTATGGAACGATTATGGGCTGAATACTGCTTCTGCCACTCATCAGCAGTGGTAGAAGGTGTAATTAACCCCAATTTACAGATGAGGAAATTGAGGCTTAGTGGGATTAAGTAATTGGCCTGAGGTCATGTAGTTAAAAGAGTTGGGACTCACGGAGGCCTGTCTGGACTCCGACTGCACTCTGAAATCTGCTGAACCCTCAGCTTCTCTCTCCCTCCCCGTCTGACTCTTTCTCACTCTCCTTTTGATTCTTTCTGTCTTCCTCCCCTCTCTTCTTTTCCTTCCTGGCCCTCCGTCCCTCGCTCTCTCCCTCCCTTCTTCTTTTCCAGTGATCTGTGGCCGAGTATAGGGGATGGTGCAGAGCGCCCTTTATCTGTGTGGGTATGAAATTGTGGTTACAGATGTCGACCGCAGAGCCCAACAGTCGTACCAGGTTTGCATCAAGGCCTGGCCATGTCCTAGCTGTGAGCCTGGCCAAGCCACTGAACGTGTCTGTGCCTCAGTTTCTCCATCTGTGAGCCCGAGATAGTAGTACGTCCTCTATGTTGTTAACATAATAAATGAATTATCCCCTAGAAAGCACTTGGGACAGCGTCTAGGATGTGGCGGACATTCACTGCTGGTGAGCCGTTACTGTTTTGTCATGATTTTGCTGCTGTCTCTTCAGGCTGGAGAAGAGGGGGATACCTTGTGGCTGGTGGGACACTCAGCCTTACCCCACGCAGGTGCCTCCATGCCCAGGGGTCTGGGCAGACAATGTTCTCAGTAACAATGTTGCTGAATGTTCGCAACAACTAAAGCAAAACTGGGTAATCAGCCAGTCTTAAAGTAATAGTCTAAGTAGTATAACTCTCTTGATTTTTCAATGATCCAGCCGATGTTGGTAATTTGATCTCTGGTTCCTCTGCCTTTTCTAAAACCAGCTTGAACATCTGGAAGTTCACGGTTCATGTATTGCTGAAGCCTGGCTGGGAGGGATTGGGGGCAGGAGGAGAAGGGGACGACAGAGGATGAGATGGCTGGATGGCATCACTGACTCGATGGACGTGAGTCTGAGTGAACTCCGGGAGCTGTTGATGGACAGGGAGGCCTGGCATGCTGAGATTCATGGGGTCGTAAAGAGTCAGACATGACTGAGCGACTGAACTGAACTGAAGCAGTATAACAGGGTATATGTCCTATATTCTTACTGTGCAAAAAAGTAAAGGAGAATTTAAGATGACAGCTGAGGTGATGGAAAACACTTTCAAGCTAATTTCTAGGTTCTGGGCAGATTCAGTTTAAATACTTATGGAAGCAGCACAGAGATACATGACTACCTGCTCTTGAAGAGACTTCAGTTTTGTTGGAAACACACTGACTGGTGGACGGCTTTGTGGGAGTACTGGAGTTGGGGATGAGAGTTCATGTTTTGGGTCCACGTGTGGAGGACATCATCCTTTAGGATGATGACCTAGTTGGGATGAAGAAGGAGATGCTTAGAGTGTTACAGATGGGAAATAGTGGAAAACACGGGCACAGTGGGTCTGGGTTACAGAGTTCTGCTTTTCAGTAGGAATTTAAGAAATAACCATTGCACCCTCTTCTTCTGGGAGATGCCTTGATAGACCTGCCTGGAATATATACGTCCCTTAAAGGGTACACTGGACATTAAAATGCCAGAATCATCCTGCAGAAAACATAAACGACAAGGTCATGCAAGCTGGAAAACCTTTGCCTTTCCAGTGAGAGCTGAACCAGTGTCCCCACCACTTAGATGAGTAGAAGAACCATGTATGAAGGTGGTTATTCACAGCTTCAACAAATGTTAATAGGTACTGATTTTGACTCACAGTCCACGGACCTGTTCAACACAAGCTGTACAGAGTGGAAGGTGAATGCAGTGTGTGATGTTTTAGCCTCAAAATCCCCCCGAAGGAGCTGAAGCTTGCCGTAATGAATGCCTCGACTGCTGAAAATCTGGTGGCACAGAGAATTTGCTTGGATTTTGGAATTCCTCTTGGCTTTTCCTGGTAGTTCTGATCTTAATAAACTATGGTTGGGGCTTCCTTGGTGGGTCAGTGGTAACAGATCTGCCTGCCAGTGTAGGAGACACAGGTTCCATCCCTGATCTGAGAAGATCCCACGTGTGGGATCAGCAGAGCCGCAACTCCTGAGCCTGTGCTCTGAAGCCCGAGGGCCCTAGAACCCCAGCTCACAACGAGACAGGGCACCGCTAGGAGAAGCCCCCGCGCCTCGTGTAGAGAGCAGCCCCACCTGCGGCAGCTGGAGAAAAGCCTGAGCAATTGCAAAGACCCAGCATAGCCCCCCCCCCCCAAAAAAAAGTGTGCTTGGTTGAATAATAATTAGCTATATTTTCTCTATCATTGTTCTGCCTGAATAAGATTTCAGGGTCGAGTGGAACAAAAAAAATCAGCCAAGAACCACCAACAAAGCTGGTGTCTAGGTCTTCTGTGTATCAGAATCTGGTTGGATACTCAGCACTGCACAGAAGACTCAGACAGGGAGGCCAATTGGACCTTCTGCTGATTTTGCCATGGACTTTCAAGTTAGCCTCACAGACAGCCTCTGCTGTCTGCCCCTAGGATCCCTTTTGTCTTCATCTCCTGGTGCCCCCTTTGGTTACTCTGCACGTTATATTAGCTTTTCCCCAAAACATCCCGAGTGTGTAATCAACTTTGTACCTTCTGCTTTCTGTCCGCTCTGTCTAGAATACTCTTTCTGTGATACATTTCTTTTGCCCTAGCTCTTAGGGTGCTCACTCAACCTATCTGGTGCTAGATGGATCTTTATTTTCTTTCCTTACACTCAGAGTGTTGTTCTGCTGGTTTCTGACTTGCGTTGTAGCTCTTGAGAAATCTGTTAATGATTGTTTCTTAGTTCCTTAGTCAGTTAATTGCGGTTCCAGTACTGTTGGATTGCACATCTGAGGGTTCAACCAACTTTGGTTTGAAAATATTAAAAAAAAAAAAATTCCAGCAAGTTCCAAAAAGCAAAACTTGAGTTTACCTCATGCCAGCAACTACTTAATAGAGCATTTACAGTGTATTTACAATTATTTACATAACATTTGCATTGTATTTAGCATTGTTAGTTATCTAGGAATGATGTAAAATGTATGGGATAGTGTGCAATACAATGCCATTTTATAGAAGGGACTTGAACATAATACAATACAATGGGACTACTTATGAAGGGACTACAAGCAATACAATGCTTGTTTACAGTAGGTGCAAATACAATGCCATTCTACAGAAGGAACTTGAACATCTGTGGATTTGGGTATTTGTAGGGTGCTCCTGGAATCAATCCCTCTCAGATTTTAAGGGATGGCTGTAATCTGTCTTTTCATTCTGGCTGTTTTTAAGATTTCTTTGTCTCTGGTGTTCTCTTGTGTCGCTGTGATGTGTCAGGAGGTCTTTTGATGACTCTGTATGGAATTTGTTAGGTTTTCTGAATCTTTGGATTGGTGTCTTTCATCAATCTACGACATGTCCAGCTGTTCTCTTCATTTACTGCCTCTGATTCGGTCTCTTTCTTTTCTGATGGGAATCTAATTAGATGTGTTAGATGCATTCAACATTATCACATCTCTTAATACTTCCTTCAGTTTTCCATCTGTGTCTTTCTCTGCTTCATTCTCAATAATTTCTTCAGTTTTGTCTTCGAGATGTATCTTCATTGGTGTCTAGTCTCCTAATAAACATATCTGTTGCATTTTAAATGTCACTTATCTTACATGCTTGGATTTCTAAAAGTTCTATTTATTTAAAACACCTGCTTATTTTTATGAGTTTTCTGTTTCATATTTATCAGTTGTTAATTTTATTTCTTTAAACATGGTTGCATTGTATTTTGTGTTTGATGATTCTGATATTTGAGACTCTTTGCTGATCTTCTGTGCGTGTGTGTGTGCACATGTGTGCGTGTGGTTTCTGCTGATGCTTCCTCCTGTATATTTGTGACTTTTAAGGGTGTCACAATTTTTTGAAAATTTATCTGTGGAGGTTCTTTCAGGCCTAAACTGAAAGTGGATTCTTCCAGAGAATTTGTTTGCTGCTGCCTGGTTTTTTGGGGGTCTCACCAACCTGGGAACTCCTTAAAGCACATTTTTGTCTCGAGATTCACCAGGTCACCAGGCTCCGTGAGCTTCGACTGCAGGTCCCGTGTGAGGGCTAGATGACAGATGTTTAGGGGAGATTGTTTTCCCCATAAAGTCACAAGGCTTGAGAAGTCAGATTTGCCTGCAGTTCCTTGGAGGCAGCCATACTGCTTGTTACGTGGTGACACTGTGCAAATTAGTGGCGGAGGGGAGCTCCTTTTCCAAGATACTCTATCGCTATCATACAGAAAATTTTCATCATGATGTTAAAATCAGAGATGACTGTGGGGTGAGGCGCTCAGACCCCTGGAGGTGTGTGATACACACGTGTCCTCACCTCTGATTAAAACATGTCCCTGACCCCATCCTGCCCATCTGTTACCAAACGAAAGTTCATGGGCCCAACTCATAGTGAGGCCACATCGAAACATTGGAGTTTGGAGCAAAGAATGTTTTTTTGCGAGGCCATGTAATGAGACGGGCGGCTCATGCTCCCCTCAAAGCCCTTAACAAAACATTTTTAAAGGCAAGGGGAGAGAGGGGCATGGTTGGCTGTTGCAGACTTTTTGGTGTTGGAATCCTTTGTTCTTACAGCTGTCCAGGTAGCTCAGGTTACAGTTTCCTGTAAAACTCCAACAACACAAATGTTGTTCTCTGTTCTGCAACATTTTACCTCTGTATGAATGGAAAACTGTTATACCTTTAAAGGTTAGAGCCTTGAGAATGGGCTTCCTGTATATTTCAGAGTATAGGTAACGTTATTACCTTGAAGCAAAGACATAGAATACAAAGGTTAAAGTAAAAGGAACAGACCTTCTATGGAGTCAGATTTGTTCTTGCCTATTACACAGCCAGTCCTGCCTCAAAGGCTCCATCCTCTGTGAAGACGTCCCTGGTTTCCCACGCTCTCTCCAAAGGCATCTCCTCTTTGGAATTATCTTAGTACGGTATGCATTTATCACAGATTCACTCTTATCTCCACACCAAACTGAGAGCTCCATGTTTTATTCACATTTTTCTGTTCCATAGCACACAGTGGAAGGCCTTAAGCAATAGTTGGAATATTTTGTTCAATAATTAAAGGAAAGGATTTAATTGAGTAACAGGATGAGCACCTACTAAACACAGGATTACAAAAGGCTTGCAATTTGAATGGTGCTTAAAGATTCTTTAAATCTCCCACGTGTAGTTCAGAAAGGTTGTTAAAGTGGGTGGGGGCCTTCTCTGGGCCATGGCATACCCCATCCCAGAGAGTCTAGGTTTTTTTGCACAGTCTCATTGTCTGGAGCTTGGAGTGGTTTGGCAGGACTCTGTCCATGGTAGAGTCACAGATGTCTGTTATAGCGGAAAATCTTTGTATCATTCTAAGAAAATGATTTCTGTCCATCATTATTTTTTTCAAAGAGAGATTAGGCCTGAATGTTCTATAAAAAGTACTTTCCTAAAGTTTATTTGATTATTACTCAATATATTTGACTTGATTTTTAAAGTGAATGAATGCATATTGCAATTTTTCTTCCTTTCCAATTCTTTTCTAATATCAGGTGATTTTAGATTTTTTTTTTTTTCAGTAAAACTGGAGAAATGTTTTTTCAAGTCTTGAGTTTGCTTTATCTGGTTCTTCAGGAAAATTTACTTTGTACTGAGAACTTTTGACAAACTGCCTGATCTAAACTTTGAAGACCATACAGGACCCTCGTTTTAAAGATGGGGAAGCTGAAGCGAAATAACTTGTCCTGCTCACTCACCAGTTAAGGATGGGACTGTTATGATTTGCTTCACCTGAGCCCAGAGCTCTGCTTTCTTTCCTGGACTCCGTACACTCACTGATGCTGCTAAGTCGCCTCAGTCGTGTCCAACTCTGTGCGACCCCATAGACGGCAGCCCAGTAGGCTCCCCTGTCCCTGGGATTCTCAAGGCAAGAACACTGGAGTGGTTGCCATTTCCATATACTCACAGCTTCAGCTTTATACTAGGATTTGGTCTGATTTTAAATGTTAGCCATTAAACATGTTTAAATGCCTTGTCTTCCCATTTGAAATTCAAAGCTAAGTTGTGATAGTCTCAGGATGTGGCCTCACTGGAAAGTGACTGGGCGTTTCTAGTTCTTGTTTACTTTGTATTAATATTTGGGGAAACAGCAGGAAAATATTATCTGTCCAGTGACTGCTACTAACAGTGACTACTGCTTGTGTCTTAGTGTCGGGTCCGGAGACAGTCAAACGTTGTCTGGGGTGTGTTCTCGGTGATAGTTGGACAGGGCACTGTAGGTGCAGTGGGCACAGCCAGGGGGCTGCAGTGCTCTGATCGGCGGGAGCAGTGGGGATACAGGCTCCGGTGTGGACCACCCGGGATGGCTTCCTCGGTAGGAGGAGGAGTTCCATCACGGGCTGGCGTGGGAGACGTGAGGCATGCAGGCAGTCCGGAACTGCAGCTGCTCTCGTGCTCTTGATGATAATAACTGGAAAGGTGGGTGGATAGTTGGATGGAGCGGTCTGATGCCCTGGAGAAATGTACAGGTGAAAATTCTGACTTGGTCCTTAAGGCTCATGGAGGGGATTAAAGCCGTGGGGTAGGATCAGGACCGAGGGCGGGACCTTGACGCTCATGGTGGGCCAAGAAGCAGGTGCCTCTAGGTGGTAGCGGGAGCAGGCGCCCTTGGGGTGGGGGTGCAGGCCCTCTAACGCTGGAAGGGGTGGTCACCGCCCAAGGGTGTCCCGGCAGTGCCGAGGGAGATCAGGTCACGATGACACTGAGCGGAGCTCACTGGATTCCTGTGGCAAGGTGTGAGGACTGTGAGAGAATGAACACCAACAGGAGATGGCCATCTGTTGACAACAGGGCTGGAGGAGCCGTGGGGAAGACAGCATTGTGGTTGGGGGAGTGAGGCGGGTGCAGGTTCTGCCCAGGGGGACAGCGGACCTTGTGGGGGCAGCTCTGAAGAGAAGGGTGTGGGTTCACTTGCATCAGTTCATCCTTTACCTCTGTGGCTCTCCCACTTGAGTGACATACACTGTTACAAATGCCCAGAGGTGGTTCAAAGCAGAAAGCTGGTGAATGGAAACATCAGAGAGAAGAAGAGAAGCCAGTGAAGGGCCATGGGCAGGAGAGGCCCCAGGGCCGGCCGGCTCGCCAGCCAGATGGGGAGGGGGTTTGAAGAGGGGCTGACCGTCAGCAGTTCCCAGTGCTCGAGTCAGGTCAGGAGAGTTAATGGCTCAGGAGTGTCCATTGATTTTGGCAAAGACTATTATAGAAACGTAGTGGGGTCAAAGTCCAGTTGGCAAGGGATTGCTGGGTGGAAGCGCTGGAAAGTGGGCAGAACTGCTGCAGGTTCCTGAAGCTGCCAGATTGGACATAGAGAGGAATATGGTTTAAAGGGTGGTACCAGGGGGGCAGGATAAACTTGTGCTGTCTGTAAGCTAACGGAAGGAGGAAGTAGAGCGAGTGGTAATGCTCTGGAGGGGAGAAGATTTAAGGAGTGAGGGCCCGGAGGAGGAAGCAGGTGGGTGGGAAGAGACACCCTGCCTGGTGGTCAGGAGGGACGGAGGTAATGAGAGGGACCTAGTGTTTCCAGATGGACCCTGATGGCTGTTGTCGATGGCTGTTGAGTCCCAGGGTCGCTTGTAAGTTGCATCAGCTTCCCCCTCCTTGGTCTTTACCCCAAACTTCCTAACATTAGGGAAGTTGTTACCACAGCCTACCTTGTAATTCAGGAGTGTTGCCAAATCCAGTCTGCCTGCTGCCTGTTCCGTAAAATAAAGTGTTACTGACATGCAGCCACGTTCATGCAGTTATGCATCATCTCAGGCTGCTTTTGCCCAACAGCAGAGCCTAAAATAGTCTCTGTCTGGCCGTTTTTGGAGGAGTGTGTAGACCTCTGTACAGGTGGGGAACCGAGGTGCCGTGAGGATGCTGGCTTCAGAGGGCCCCTCTCCCCGCAGCGCTGGGAGCACTTCCCTCTGTGCTCCCTGTCATTCTCCAGATGCTGCCTGCCCTGAGAATTACCCACTGACTCCTCTCTCAGGAACTTTAACTATTAGGATCGGAGATTAGATCACATGTGCACGAAACCTGGCCACAGCTGCAGTGATACCTGTCTGGGTGCTCCGGAAGGAGCCCGGGTAATGCCTGCCTGCCCTGCTCTCTCTGGGACTGGGATGTGCTACTTTATTCTGCTTCCCTTGGATTGCTCTTCTTCACTTTTTCTAAGAAGCCAAGACCCACTTCCTCTCCAGAATCATCACCAGGAGCCCCCGTGTCTTCCTCACGCCGGTGGTTTTGTTTCTCTGCCTTGAGTCTTCCCAGCAGTCGTGTGTGTTGTTTCCACCCCTCTTGTGCATTTCCAGCCTCATCTGTGCCCCGGGAGAGGCTTCACTGTGGCGGGGCTTTGGTGTGCTCTGCTCCAGCCCGGGGGACGTGGACCACTCCAACCCTGTGTCCCACAGTTGCTCAGCGGGTACGGACGCCCGGCACATGCATTTCGATGAAGCTGAAAACACCTGAGTGCCGCAGAGTTGTGCTCTAATGCACAAAGTGGTGCTAACTGCTGACACTTCTCAGCCACTCTTGAAGCCCGATCCTCTGCTGACTCTCACATTCACTTTGAATTTCTGAATACACTGAAAGCAACCTGTTTGCAGGCACGTTTTCCCTCTGTGTGCCACCCTGCTCAGTTTTCAAGAGAAAAGACACCTTCATTCAAATCTGGGTCTCTGTTGGATTTTGAAGTGCTTCTGAAGGTGAGACAGGCTGGGGCCTGGGACCCTTGGCTGCAGTGCTTGCACCTGGACAAAAATACAGAGAAACTATAAGGGACTGAAAGTCACTGTGTGCGCGTGCAGATGGAGCAAATTATAGACACAAGATACAAAAAGACCAAAAGCCCAGATGCCACTTCTGAAGAGCTGGGAACAAAAGCAGGGGTTTGGGGCCAAAAGCAAAGTCCTGTACACGCCCCCTGCCTTCAACACCACCCAAGGGGGTGGCTGACCGCCTAAGCCATACCTCTAGCTGACCTCCGGGCCTGCTCCTACCCTCACCCCACAGGAGCAACCAGCTTGTCCCCGCTTGAGGAATGAGCCAGCAAGGGGACCTGTTACCTGCTTTTCCCTCCCCACTGCTGCAGCAGGGGCCCCAGTAAAGCCTTGTCTGAATCTCTTGTCTGGCCTTTTATCAATTTCTGTTGATTGGGCAGGGCCAAGAACCCTGGTAGAAAACAAAGGGACGGAGATTTTAATAGCTGCAGTTTAGTTCTCCAACTGAACATTTATCAGGGTGTAGTTGTATCTCCTTAGCCCTATTGTCTAGAATCTTGTTCCACGAAGTGTGGCCGCCCACCTCAGTATAGGTGGCCCTTGGGACTGCCTTAAAGAGGTGGAGTCTTGGGTTGCCCACAGACTTACCGAATCCGAATCTGCATTTTAACGAGGTCCCCTGGGATGTGTACACGCATTAAAGTTTTAGAGGCACTGCTCTGGCCTGTTGACCTTGTGTTTCAAATGAACACACAAAACACAGAGCCCTACCTCATTGATGTTTTGTACCTTTTATATCTTTGCAAGGATGTGGTTTTATATTTTATGATGAATGTTTCCCCTATCAGAAAAATGTTGCCATTTTTCTCAGTTATTGTTGGAGATAGATCATAATTAAGAGACCGAGTATGCTTCTGACTATGCTTTTACTCTTTCTGCATTTAATTTCTGTCCTTATGTAGAAATAAAGTCTAAAATCCCTTTTTCTGCCTTTGAGGATACTTTGCAGTAAGTGAACAGCCTCACCCTCAACCGTAGGCTTAATGCTGTTTTGTTTTATTTTCAAATCTTTGTTGAATTAGTTACAATTGCATCTGTTCCATATCTTTTTTTAAAAATTTTAATTAATTTATTTAAATTGGAGGATAATTACTTCACAATGTTGTAGTGGTTCTTGCCATACACCGACATGAGTCACCCACGGGTGTACATGTGTCCCTGTCCTGAACCCTCCTCTAACCTGCCTCCCCATCCCATCCCTCTGGGTTGTCCCAGAGCACCGGCTTTGAGTGCCCTGCTTCATGCATGGACCTTGCACTGGTCATCTAGTCATATGGTAATATACGTATTTCAATGCTATTCTCTCATATTATCCCACTTTTGCCTTCTCCTACATAGTCAAAAAGTCTGTTCTTTACATCTGTGTCTCTTTTGCTGCCTTGCATATGGGGTCATTGTTACTGTCTTTCTAAATTCCATATATATGCATTAATATAATGTGTTGGTATCTCTCTTTCTGACTCACTTCAGTCTGTATAATAAGCTCCAGTTTCATCACCTCATTAGAACTGACTCAATGTGTTCTTTTTTTTTTTTATAGCTGAGTAATATTCCATTGTGTATACGTACCACAACTTCCTTATCCGTTTGTCTGGCAGTGGACATCTAGCTTGCTTCCATGTCCCAGCTTCTGTAAACAGTGCTGCAATGAACATTGGGGTACATGTGTCTCTTTCAATTCTGGTTTCCTTGGTGTGTATGCCCAGCAGTGGGATTGCTGGGTCATAAGGCATTTCTATTTCCAGTTTTTTAAGGAATCTCCACACTGTTCTCCATAGTGGCTGTACTAGTCTGCATTCCCACCAACAGTGTAAGAGGGTTCCCTTTTCTCCACACCCTCTCCAGCATTTATTGTTTGTAGACCTTTTGATGGTGGCTGTTCTGACTGGCGTGAGATGGTGCCTCATTGTGGTTTTGATTTGCATTTCTCTGATAATGAGTGATGTTGAGCATCTTTTCATGTGCTTATTAGCCATCTATACGTCTTTGGAGAAATGTCTGTTTAGTTCTTTGGCCCACTTTTTGGTTGGGTTGTTTGTTTTTCTGGTATTCAGCTGCATGAGGTGCTTGTATATTTTGGAGATTAATTCTTTGTCAGTTGCTTCATTGCTATTATTTTCTCCCATTCTGAAGGCTGCCTTTTTACCTTGCTTATGGTTTCCTTCATTGTGCAAAAGCTTTTAAGTTCAATTAGGTCCCATTTGTTTATTTTTGTTTTTATTTCCATGTTCCACATCTTGATTCTTTGGCAGCGTGCATGTGGGATCTTTCTTAGCTCCCTGAGCAGGGATCGAACCCACACCCCCTGCTCTGGAAGGTGAAGTCCCAACCACTGGACTGCCAGAGAAGTCCCTTAATGCTGTGTGTGTGTGTGTGTGTGTGCACGCGTGCATATTTTATCATTCCCCCTTGATCTTGGAAATTGCTTGTATGCATAACTGTGAATTCTGTATTAGGTGAAGTTTTGTCATTTTTTAAGTCCTTGAAAAAAATGAGGAACTAATTAAATACAGGAACAAGTCAATAGATGAATAAAACTACATTTCTTTAAAAGAACATAATTCATTCATAACACTAATTGATATTGTCCTTCTCGCTGATTAATCCAAGCAGGCAGAGTAAAAGATTATAGCATCTATTGATTTTTGGACAAGTCATGCACACGTACAGAATTTAGACCATCTCATTCCCATCCTCATCTTCTAGCTGGGCAACTCTTTGTATAAATTTCTTGGGGACACTCTAATAGGTAGCAGAAGTATTAGGAGGTTCAGTGTGGTTTGGCCCAGAGGGTGAGCTCTGATGCCAGAGAGAGTCTGAAACTCAGTCACTCACTTTGTGACTTTGGGCAACCTCACTGTACCTCAGTTTTTCTCATCTGAAAAATGGGTATATGAATGAGGTCTCAGAATTACTGAGAACAACTAATGAGATAATTCATGTACAGTGCTAAGAACAATTCTTGGCATACAGAATACATCCAACAAGTATTAATGATTAATATTAAATGTGAACATTTCTTTTTGTCCTTACCCTGTACATAAACAGTAGCATATGGTGTGCGCTTCCACACCTTGCTTTTTTTTTAACCTAACAGTATGGATATTGGTTCATTTTATCACGTATAGATCTGCCGCATTCTTTTTAGTGGGTCCACAGTATTCTCTTCTGCGGATATAATTTTATGTATTTAGTCCCCTATGGGTGGACATTTAGATTGTTATATTATAAAGAGCCTTTATATTATATTGGTATTATAAAGAGCCTTAGTGAAATGGCATATGTACATGTACTAGTGTGTCTGTAGGATAAATTTCTAGAAGTGGAATCTAGAAATGGTTGAAGTACAGGTTTTTGTTTTGCTGGATACTGACAGACTGTCCTCTGTAGAACGATGTACCCCTACCAGCAAAATATTCTCATATACTTGTTTTGACAATCAGTGTTTAATTTTTAAAAACATGATTCTGTATTAGAGAAATGCAAATCAAACCTGCAGTGCGGTTCCCTTCACACCAGTCAGGATGGCCATCATCAAAACGTCCACAAACAGGAACTGCTGTAGAGGGTGTGGGGAAAAGGGAACCTTCCTACACTGGCGGTGGGCGTGTGAATTGGTGCAGCCACTATGGAAAACAGTAAATGTGCTCAGTCGTGTCCGACTCTGTGCGACCCCGTGGACTGCAGCCCACCAGGCTCCTCCGTCCATGGGGATCCCCAGGCAAGAACACTGGAGTGGGCTGCCATGCCCTCCCCCAGGGGATCTTCCCAGGGGTCGAACCCAGGTCTTCTGCATTGCAGGCGGATTCTTTACCAGCTGAGCCACCAAGGAAGCGGAAAACAGTACGGTGTTCCTTAAAAAGTGAGATAGAGCCACACGTGCTTGCTGTGGTTTCCCAGGTCCACTGTGGGGAACGCACGGGCCCACAGAAGGTTTCTGCTGATTAGGGGCCCGTGGACAGCTGGGGCTCCCTGGTGCCCTGCGGTGGGCTTCATCACTGCTCTGTATGCTTGCCTGCTGCTGGGAGTCGAGGAGACCATGCAGGTGTTCCCTGGACCGCTGGACCACAGGTTCTTCATCAGCGCGGCGGTCGTCCCTTCTCAGCAACTTGACAAGATCCCCACTGGAGGAGCGTGTCTCCCCCACCCCTTGGGAATTTAGCCCGACGCAAGAAGTGCTGCTAAACTCGGCAGTCGGTGCTGTTCGTGTGGCTCTTACCATGTGCTAGTCTTTTTGTCAATTGTTAGCTGTCACCAACGCTCTGCGAGACAGGTGAAATACTGACGCTCAGAGAGATCAGCTGACATGTAAACTGGGAAGGGGACAGAAGTGAGATTCGTGTCCGGGTCTTTTTCGTAGTGAAGATCGTCCTTCCTTGTCCACTTTGCCATCCTGCCAGCTAAAAATAGAAGTGCCAACACCGAGGCCAGGAGCTGTCACATTTGTCTGACACAATAGTTTTTTCTAAATAAGGGCTCATTATGACTCCTGCTTCAGCTACCCGTAAGGTAATTACAGTCAATTTTAATGTTGCTAATGATTTTCAATATCTCCTCTAATTATCTTTATTACTGCTCAGAAGAAGACTGAGGCCTTCATGCGTTGACAGGTCGTCAGGTTTGCCCTTAAGTTCTCAGCGATCAGAGTACCACCCAGGGTCTCCCCTCAGCTTCTGGTGATGAATAGAGGGCTCTCTTTCTGTCTCTCCCCGTCCTGGCGGCCCAGCAAGGTCATCATCCACGTCTCTAAGGATCCGCAGGCAACCAGGCAGCGTTCTTATTGTACACGTATCTGTATGTCCAGGATTTTCCTGTCTTCCCACGGAGTGAAACTGATATTTCTGTCTTCATCAATTCCTCCCCTCACTGCCCATTTTCTCCTTCCTTTGTGTACACCATCTCTTTTGAAGTGTTCTACAGGCTAATGGAGATTTGTCAATTTCTCATCCTTCGTTTATTTCTTGTTATCCTTTTAGTTGTAAGGCTTACTGTATTCTGTGCCTTCCCTGGGCATTATTGATGCTGTTTTCCTGTCCCTTTGCTCCAGTTCTGTTCCAGGCTGTTCAGGGTCTGGGTCGGGTTGTGCTGGAGCAGGGCCAGGCCAGCACTGGGGGAGCCTACAGGGACCGTCTGGGCTTCTAGATTCAGAGCATCACTCAGCTCTGCCCATCATTCTCTTCTTAGCTGCCCCAGACCCCCGCCAGTGCCCAGCAAGGCTTTTCCCCGGGGCCACAGGCCAGCTAGGGAAGAGAAAACAGTGCTTCCAGCATCGGGAAGGAGGGGGTGGTCTCTGCGGTCTCTGGTCTTTCCTGGGTGGGTCGTGGGTCCCACGCATGGCTGGGCACCCTGGGCTTTGATCCAGGTGTCTGGCACCCACTACCTCGAACCTCACACTAAGGCTGTAAGGGTCGTTACTCTGTGTTTTCGCCAATCAAGCAAGCTGATGCTCCGAGAGGTTGAGATTTCGCCTGGGAGCACACACCTGCCTGTGGGCGCTCTGGGGTTCCAGCCCTGTCTGGGCCTCCGCAGTCCGCATCACTTCCACCGCAGCACATCTTTTCTATGCAAAGGTGCTTGATACCTGCGTGCTTTCTGCATTTTCTGTCGTCTTCACTGACTTGGTGCCTTCATGTCCTAATTAGAGGGCGTCTCAGTGGGTATCTTAATACTACTGCATCATGCTCCCTGGAGTTATTTATTTTTCCCTGTTTGACTCATTGGGCTTCGCTGGTGGCTCAGGGGTAAAGCATCCGCCTGCCAGAGGAGGAGGCGCAAGTTCAGTCGCTGGGTCAGGAAGACCCCCCTGGAAGTGGAAATGGCAACCCGCTCCAGGATTCTTGTCTGGGAAATCCTGTGGACAAAGGAGCCTGGTGGGCTACTCCATGGGGTCGCAAGAGAGTCGGACACAACTTAGCGATGAAATAACAACATTTGACTCATTAATAATCTCTGCACATCATTCCCCTTGTTCACTGTGTTAGTACCCAGTGAGCCCCGTTTCCCAGGCACAGGGAGAGCAGGCCTTAAAGTGGTATCACATGGGGCCTTGACCATCTGATGTCAGGTCAAGGTCATTGATTATTTTCCTTTTAATGAGTTAAACTTTGATGCCCAAAGGATTTTTACATGGATTCTTTTCCTTTTAGCTGCCCTGTTTTTTTACTTTTAGACCTGCGTCTTGCTTAACAGCGTTCTGTAGGTGTTTACACAGGAATTTTATTATAGGTAATATCGGGCCGACTGCAGACTGGGATAAGACCTTGAAAAGTTTAGGGAGTGCCTCAGTTTCAAAAAATTCTTACAGTGAATTTTAATCTGCAGTGAAAATTTGAGATGAGGTACTTTTTAGTTCTGTAATTCTGGTTTCTGATAAGTTTTGATTTGGTAAAGATCAGTATTTTCTTACTCATTGTCTTTAGTTAAGGTGTCTAGGGATATCATTAAAGTATATTTTTCCTGGGTAGGAAGTCAATATATATTAATTATGGAAAATGTAGGAAATGCAGAGATATATAAAGAATAAAATATTAGCCACCTGCAATCTCACTATCTTTTGACCGTTTTGGGATTTCGCACCCCCCACCCTAGTCTTTGCACGCGTGCGTGTGTATGTGCGTCTGTTGAGGGGGGAGTGTCTTTGTGGTGTGTGTGGAGGTGGTGTGACTGTGTGTGTGTATTTTATCAGATCTAAGATCACATCACATGCAGTTTTGTATTCACCTTTCTCCTTTAACATAGATTCTCTATCATTAAAACTCTCCATGAGCACAATTTTAATGGAAACTTAATTTTTCATAGACGTTTATGTCATCACTTACTAGCCATCCCCCAGTGGCAGGCATTGAAATTGTTTCCAGTTTTATGAATAATGCTCCAAATAATGCACCTGCTTTGTCCTTGTCTGGATTTATGATACTTTCATTTAGATTGATTTTTTTTGAAGTGAATTTAACAGGTCAAAGAGTATGACCACTTTATTTTTTCCTCTTTTTAATTTTTGAAATTATGAATATATGATAATACATTTATAGGAGACTTGGAAAATGCAGAACAAAGTTATATGTAATTCCACCAAACATTACAATTACTTTTTAAGTAGAAATAAATTAAGATTCTTAGTTGGAGTTTCAGTATCACTCTCTCAAAAATTAATAGAGTGAATAGACAGAGAAGTAGAAGGATACAGTAGGCCCACAAAGCACTGTGAACCAATTCAACATAATTAAGGTTTATACAATTTTCACACACCAGTAGGATATAAGTTCTATTCAAGTTCCATAGACTATAAACTGGGAGACACTAGAATGTATCCAGGAACATAAGACCAGGTGCAAAGATTTCATGGTCTAAAGGTATTGAAATCATATAGAGTCTGTTCTCTTACCATTGTGGAATTATGTTAGAAATCAATATCAAAAGATATTTGAAAATAGCCTGCAGATTTTCAAGTGCAATGTGACACTTACCAAGAGAGATCTTTGACTTAGCCATTGAAGGCCTCAATAAAGTTAGAAGACTGAAAAACCAGAGGGTGATTGCAGAGAAGAAAGATTTCTCATTTAAATGAGAAATCAATATCAAACTGAGAAATTAGTATCAAAGATACTTTAACAGTTCCATGTGTGTTTGATCACTTTAAAGGTATGTGATACATAAGTTGAAAGATACATAATGCTGGCCAAATTATTTCCCAGTTAGCATGTGTAAGCTATTATATATGGAATGGATAAACAGTAAGATCCTACTGTATAGCCCAGGGTCCTATATTCAGCACCCTGTATAAAGCGTGATGGAAGAGAATATAAAAATGAATGCATGTATGTATGTGTGTTGGAGAAGGCAATAGCACCCCACTCCAGTGCTCTTGCCTGGAAAATCCCATGGACGGAGGAGCCTGGTAGGCTGCAGTCCATGGGGTCGCTAAGAGTTGGACACAACTGAGCGACTTCACTTTCACTTTTCACTTTCATGCATTGGAGGAGGGAATGGCAACCCACTCCAGTGTTCTTGCCTGGAGAATCCCAGGGACTGGGGAGCCTGGTGGGCTGCCGTCTATGGGGTCGCACAGAGTCGGACACGACTGAAGCGACTTAGCAGCAGCAGCAGCAGCAGCATATATGTGTATAACTGAATCACTCTGCTGTACAGCAGAAATTAACACTACATTGCAAATCAACTACACTTCAATAAAAAAAAATCAAACACTAAAATAAATAAAGTTCTCCAGTGAATTTCTATGCAGTCAGCAGTGTGAGGAGGGGCCAGGACTCATACCGGCTTCAGGCATCGTGTGCTGACATGGCTGATGTGAGAAGCAAAAAATCATGGTGTTTATTTGCCTTTCTTTGATTGCCAGTGAAGTTAAACGTTTTTGTCTGTGTATTAACTTTCAGTTCAGTTCAGTTGCTCAGTCGTGTCTGACTCTTTGCGACCCCGTGGACTGCAGCACGCCAGGCCTCCCTGTCCATCAGCAACTCCCAGAGTCCACCCAAACCCATGTCCATTGAGTCGGTGATGCCATCCAACCATCTCATCCTCTGTCGTCCCCTTCTCCTCCTGCCTTCAATTTTTCCCAACATCAGGGTCTTTTCAAATGAGTCATATTATTTAATATGTGGTAAAAAGTGCTCTACTTTGTAAGCTGTTGAAGTATAATATATTCCTAACAGTTTATAATGTAAGTAAGTGTTAGTCGCTCAGTCATGCCCGACTCTTTGAGACCCCATGGACTGCAGCCCACCAGGCTCTTCTGTCCATGAGATTTTCCAGGGAAGAATATTGGAGTGAGTTGCCATTTCCTTCTCCAGGGGATCTTCCCAACCCAGGGATGGAACCTGGGTCTCCTGCACTGTAGGCAGATTCTTCACCAACTGAGCTACAAGGGAAGCCTGACAGTTTATAAGGCATCTTTATATATGAAGGCTATCGATTCTTTCTCTATAATAGTTTTGAAAGTATTTTCCTAATTAGTTGCTGTCTTTTATTAATATTTTTTGATGTTTGTGTGCATGTGTGCTAAGTCGCTTCAGTCGTGTCTGACTCTGTGTGACCCCGTGGACGGCAGCCCACCAGGCTCCCCCATCCTATTTTTTGATGTTAGGTTGCTTCAGTCGTGTCCGACTTGTTGCGACCCTATGCACTGTAGCCCACCAGGCTTCTCTGTCCTTGGGGATTCTCCAGGCAAGAATACTGAAGTGAGTTGCCTTGCCCTCCTCCAGGGGATCTTCCCAGCCCAGGGATCAAACCTGTGTCTCTTACGTCTCGTGCATTGGCAGGCGGGTTCTTTACCACTAGCGCCACTTGGGAAGACCTTTTGATGTTTAGGTGTGTTTAATTTGCTAATTTTTATTTATAATGTTAATTCACTCTAAGTGTATAATCTTAAGACTATATCATTACTATGTAAAAATAAATTTACTAATTTTAATTTTTAAGAAGTCAATTTTATCTTATGGATATGTGACTTCTGTCACAGTTTTAAAAAGTCTTTCCCTACAGAAAGGAAATAATATGCTTAACTATTTTTTTATGACTCCTCTAATGGAATTTTTAAACTTTGTGAGTTACTTGGGATTAATTTTGGAGTATATCTTTCTAACTTGTTTTCCTCCTATAGATCATCAGTTGACCCAGCAATTATTTTGTTGAATCAGCCATTGAATCCACCACAGTTTTGTCATCACTTCATCATGTATTCCTGTTTTGTATATCTTAGAGTCTGTTCCTATGATATTGAAATGGCAACCCACTCCAGTGTTCTTGCCTGGAGAATCCCAGGGACGGAGAAGCCTGGTAGGCTGCCGTCTATGGGGTCGCACAGAGTCGGACACAACTGAAGCGACTTGGCAGGCAGGCAGGCAATCTGATTTAGCCTAAAATTGTATTTAAACATTATTTTTTTGAAATATAGTTGATTTGCAGTATTGTGTTAATTTCTGCTGTACAGCAAGGTGAGTCAGTTGTTCATATGTGCACATTTTTCCCTGTTCTTTTCCATTATGAGTTATCCCAGGATATTGAGTGTAGGCCCCTGTGCCATACAGTAGGACCTTGTCTCTCCATTCTCGTCCAACAGTTTGCATCTGCGCCCCAGCCCCCCGGCTCCGTCCCTCCTTCACTCGCCCCCCTCCCGCCCCCGCTCCGTCCCTCCCTCACTCGCCCTCCCGCTGGGCAAGCACAGGTCTGTTCTCTCTGTCTGTCCGTCTGTCTCTGGTCTGTAGATAAGTCCATTTGTGCTATACTTTAGATTCTTCACGGAAGTGATATCTTATGGTATTTGTTTTTGTCCGACTGACTTGACTTGGTGAGATCATCTCTAGTTCCATCCATGTTGCTGCAAATGGCATTATTCCATTCACTTTTTATGACTGAGTAATAGTCCACTGTATATGTGTACATACCACATCTTTACCCGCTCATCTGTTGATGGACATTTAGGTTGCTTCCATGTCCTGGGCACTGTGATTAATGCAGCTATGAACGTAGAGGTGCATGTACCTTTTTGAATTATAGTTTTGTTGAGATATATACCCAGGAGTGGGATTGCACGATCGTATGGCAACTCTATTTTTGGTCTAAAATTATACTTTTAATTATTGTAGATCTATAGTATGTTTTATTATTTGAGAGGTTGTATTTCTCCTTCTTACAGTTATTTTTCAGAACTTACTTATTTTAACCTTTAAACTTTAAAAATATAAGTCGAAGAATCACTCTGCCAAAATCTTTATCCTCTATCTCCTTTGACCTTTCTACTCCCACCCTCAAGCAAAAACAGACAAAATGAAAACCAAAAGGAGACACAGACAGCTCTGGGATTTGTAATTGCAATTGTGTAGAACCAAGAAAATGCTTTTAGGTAGAACTGAGCTCATTTAGTGCCTATCTGGAAAGGCGCTTTCCTTTTGAACAAAAGCTTCTTAGTTTTCTGTGTTTTGCTTAATCTACAATTTTGTCCTGTCAGAGGTAGTTATCCTGCATCTCTGTTTAAGCACCAAAGATGGTCTGAGGCTGTGACTACAGCCTGATAATGGCCAACGGTGGCCAAAGGCTGCCCACCCACGGCTCTCAAGCTGGCATGGTTTTTACATGTTCATAAGCTTGTAAAATTCAAGCAAAGAAGGGTATATATGACAGAGACCCTTTGTGGCCCGCAAAGCCCGGCATATTTACTGTTTAGCGCTTTACAGATGAAGTTTGATGAAGGCATCTGCAGCAAAGCACTGGTGCGCAGACAGCCCTGTGGGAGGCTCTCGTTTGCTTGTTTCAGGCCTTTAAGGTGATCTTATGTAAGGAGAGGGGTGAACGACTACAGGTTTGGTTTTGTTCTTCCTTTGTTTTCTCCCTACATTTCAAAATGTTTTCCTATGCTTTATTTTTTATTCTTAAACTTTTAATGTTATATTGGAGTGTAATGGATTAACAGTGTTGTGGTAGTACCAGGGAGACAGCTGGGAGACTCAGCCATACATATCCGTGCGTCTGTTCTCCCACCAAGTCCCTTCCCATCCAGTCTGCCACATATGCATACGCAGTTCTGTACAGTAGAACCAGCTGTGGTATACGGCAGGACCTTGTTGGTTATCCATTTTAAATATGGCAGTGTGTACTCGTCAGTCCCCAACTCCCCAACTATCCCTTCCCCCAGTCCTTCCCTTCTGGCAGCTGTAAGTTCGTTCTCTAAGTTTGTGAGCCTGTTTCTGTTTTGTAAATAAGTTCATTTGTAGTGCCTCTTTTTAGATTCGGCATATAGGGGAATCCAGGCTTCCCTGATGGCCCCATGGCAAAGAATCCGCCTGCCAATGCAGGAGGCACGAGTTCGATCCCTGGGTCAGGAAGGTCCCCTGGAGAAGGAACTTGCAACCCACTCCAGTATTCTTGCCTGGGAAATCCTATGGATAGAGGAGCCTGATGGGCTGCAGTCCGCGGGGTCGCAAAGAATTGGGCAGGACTTAGCGACTAAACAACAAAAACAACAACATGTAAGGGATGTCATACGATATTTCTCCTTCTCTGTCTGACTTACTTCACTCAGTATGAGTCTCCAGATCCATCCGTGTTGCTGCAAATGGCATCATTTCATTCTTTTCGATGACTGAGTGCTGTTCGATTGTATCTATGTCCCACATCCTCTTTGTCCATTCTTCTGTCGCTGGACGTTTAGGTTGCTTCCATTTGTTGTTTTGGCTACGGTAAACGGTGCTGCAACAAGCACAAAGTGTTTTCATACACTTTACACTTTAAAAAGTGCCTTGGGACTTCCCTGGTGGTCCAGTGGTTAGGACTCCAGTGCTGAGGACATGGGTTCAGTCCTTGGTTAGGGAACTAAGATCCCGCATGCCATGTGGTATGGCCAAAAAATAAAAAGAAAACTTTTTTTTTTTAAAGTGCCTTGAATATTGAGAAATCTTTTTTAAAGTACTTCTTTTGGAAGGTTCACATCTGCTCATAAGAACATCCGATTTTTATACCTGTGTCCTGAAGCAGGGCTGTTGAGGTCAGCCGCTGCCCACACGGGGGTGTCTGCGGGGCTCCAGGCAGACTCCCGAGTCTGCCCCGTGCTCCAAAGCCCAGCAGCAGTGCTGTTTCCTAGACCTCTTCTTAGCTAGAGTAGGGCCTTTCATTAACCTGATGTGATCTGGTTTATTTATCCAATTAACTTCCGTCTACAACTGACCCTCCATCTCCATGGGCTCGGCATCTGAGGGTTCAGTCACTGCAGATTGTAAATATTTGGGACAGGAACATCCAAGGAATTTTCGGAAAGTGAAACTTGAATTTGCTGTGTGCCAGCAACTATTTACATAGCATTTACATCAAACTTACAGCTATTTACATAGCATTTACATTGTATTAGATACGAGAAGTAGAATTGGAATATCTGGACATGTTTTAAAGCAAAGGAGAATGTGCATAGGTTATAAGCAAATACTGCAGCAGTTTACATAAGGGACTTGAGCAAACCTGGATCCCAGAACTGATCCCCTGCAGATACTGAAGGATGACATCACTGGAGACAGCTCAGACTGCCCTGGGCATGGACTGGTTCAGGTGGGTGTATAGCCCTGCAGAGGCTGTGGGAGTCCTGAAGGAGCCTGAAGACTTTACAGGGTCTTGAGTATGAGAGATGTTTGGCAGGAGACAGACGGGGTCTGCAGGTCCCTGTCAGTGGGAACACGGGTAGATTCCATGTCCCAAGAGACCTGGAAACCCCAAGGAAAGAAAGGCAAGACAGAAAAATAATACCAATTCTGCCTGGTGTTCCAGAAGTTTCCATCGTTGCTGAAGAAAGGCTGGAGAGGACGAGTGAGACCAGGTTTCGTGTCTGAGCAGCCTGAGCCTCACAGCTGGGACCAAGTGTAGGGGTTGTCTCCTGTGTCTTGGAAAATGTGATCATTCAGGCATTGAGTCCAGCCTTTTGGATAATCCGAAAGGAAAAACAACCAAAATTTAAGTCTTAAGCTCCTAAGCATACTTTTTGAAATATAGAAGGTGTTTGCTAGATGTTTCATAATCGTTTTCTTCCCCCTCCAAATGTAGCGTTGTTCAGGAGGAGTATAAAGCCCTGCTGAATTTGGTTAATAGAATTTACAGCAGGCAAGTCAGGCATAGACCAGATTTCATGGAAAAATTTCTAAAGCAAGGTTGTTGGGAGTTTAAATTAGATTTGAGTGTGGCTGATCACTCCTGGAAAATGCAGTCGTGCCTCACTAAATTAGAATTTAGAAATTCTACTGGGATCTGCCTGGGGTTAACAGTGTTGTTTGCTGATGCTGTGGGGGACCGATTTTGAGTTTTGATCCTAAGTATATGCATTTTCCAGATGTAATCATTTTTCCCAAGTTAATGAAAACATGGCTGTATCTGGAGTTCAGAGCCCTTACTTTGAGAACATGTCCACCAGCAATTGGGTGTTCAGTCAGGAATGCTCAACCCCGTCCCTGGTGTAATTTTCAAGTTAATTGCTTGTAGTCTCACTTTACTAAAATGTTTCCTATCTTTTCTAATAATGCATTAACTGATTCACCAGGTCTTTAAATCTTTAGGAAATACTCTTTACCAGAAGCTTATGATAAAAATTTCATTATACTATCACAAGTCTCAAAATAATGTTCTTTTGTATATGAATGAAGCTGTTGTTTTTAACATGCAGTGCTGCATGACTTTAAGTTATGTGTAATGAACATAACTGATTTTGTTTTAATTGTAATTTGTTAACGTCTGTACACATCATTAAAATAAATTTGAAGTTGGAAAAACACACCCAAAAGTCCAAGGAGTCTTTGGAGAAGTTCCCTCTCAAGAAAAGTATAGTTTTAAGAATGGAGGAGAAAAAAAAAAAGATTAAAATACTGGGAGATTTATCAGGATCTACCCATTCAGCTCACATATTTCATAAAATGACCTGCATATGTGGCGGGTGCTGTTGGCTGTGACGTTAGATGGCGATGTGATAAATTGTTCACTACAGCACCCTTGATGGAAGTCAGAGCTCTGTCCCTGTAGACCTCGTAGACCAGGTGCGTTGATGTTTACTGCCCTCATCAGCAGGCAGGAGAGCTCGGTGAGTCTCATGTAGGGGAGGGGACGAGTCAAGACCTTGGACGTGTCCTCGGTGGTCTCTCTGACCCCTCAGATCCTTGCCAGGGCAGGAATTCACTCCTCTGCAGGTCACTAGGATGTATACATGAAGAGTTATGCATAATATAATCAAAGAGTTGTACATAATCATGAAGAGTTGCACCCTAACTCCCTCAGAAAGGGGTTTCTAGACAGTCTTTAAAGGGAAAGGGAAGGGAAAGGGAAGTCGCCCAGTCATGTCTGACTCTTTGCAACCCCATGGACTGTAGCCCACCAGGCTCCTCTGCCCATGGGATTCTCCAGGAAAGAACACTGGAGTGGGTTGCCATTTCCTTCTCCAAGACAGTCTTTAAAGATGTGTGTATTTCCTGGGGGTATATTCAACTCCCAGCAGAGTGCCTGGCACATGGTACTCTGCAAACATTTGTAGAGAGAATAAGTGGACTATGGAATAGGAGTCTTGAGACTGAATCTTGGGTCTCCCTTTTCACCCGTCTATAGATGTGGGCCGTTGTTCGTTCACTGGTGACCGTGCAAGGCATTGTGTTAAGAACTTCCTCTGCCATTTCATTTGATCGTCACCAGAAGGGGCCTGAGGAAGGCTTGAGCTGCGATCTGTTAGGTGGTGCGGTGTTAGGTGACTCTGGTCTCAGCACAGGGCTGGGTACCAGAGAGGGTGCACAGCATCGTGTGTGTGTGGACTCCTCACTGTGCACACTTCGATGCCACAAACCTTCCTCTGCTCACAGTGCATTTGTCAGAGCTGGTCACGTGGCGCCGTCCAGGTGCAGGCGGTGGAGGAGTGTGCCTTCTGTGCGCTGGGAGGAGGGGAAAGCTGGAGACTGGTGTATCATGACAGTGGCTCCCATAGGACCGTTGTACAGATGGTAAAACGGAGTGCAGGGAGGAGGGGTTACTGGTCCACGGTTACATCCCTGGAATGTGGCAGAACAAGGCCTGAGACTTAGAATTGTTTGTCTCCAAAGCCCATACTCTTAACCACCAATGCAATACCGCCTTTCTTAGGGAGATGGAGTTTCTTCTTCAGAAAACTTGACCTTAATGAGGGGCTGAATAATAAAAGTACTGGATTGGGGGCTGGGTGCCTGGTTTCTGGGACTGATTCTCTCACCGACCCTCTTTGCCACTTGTCCGGGTGACTTCCTCCCATGGGAATAACAGTTGCTATGATAATGACAAAGTGCTGCATGTGGTGCGTCTGGAGAGGTGTAAGGATGTGATGCTGTTTCTGACACTGCCCTGCACACTGCTCTTGTGTGGACTTTGCACATGTAACAGTGTCATGATTCCTACAAGGAAACAAAGAAACTTTTTAAACAATCTTGGTACATTTAGTTGTTTCCATTGTATGAAAATATCTTATATCTTACAAAGTAAATTTAAATGTTTCAGGGATTTCATTAGACTGAAATGATGCCAAGTTGCAACTAAAGTTATAAACTCGTAGCTTTTATTCCCCCTTCCTCCCATTTTTTTTGTTGTATCAACTTTTGAAAACCTGTTCTTTTGAAAGAATTGTTTCATTGAAGTGTAATTGTTTTACAGTGTTGTGTGAATTTCTGCTGTACAGCAAAGTGACTCAGTTATTGTTCAGTCACTCAGCCGTGTCTGACTCTTTGAGACCCCATGGACTGCAGCATGCCAGGCTTCCCCGTCCTTCACCATCTTGCAGAGTTTGCTCAAACTCATGTGCATTGAGTCAGTGATGCCATCCAACCATCTCGTCCTCTGTCGTCTCCTTCTCAGTTATACGTGTATGTCTGGGGGTTTATTCGCTGAGTCATGTCTGACTCTTGCAACCCCGTGGACTGTAGCCCGCCAGGTTCCTCTGTCCGTGGAATTCTCCAGCAAGAGTACTTGAAGTGAGTTGCTGTTTCCTTCTCCAGGGGATCTTCCCGACCCAGAAATAGAACCCAGGTCTCCTGCATTGCAGGCAGATTCTTTACTGACTCTTCTGTGAGTGGAATATACGTGTATGTGTATATATCACACACACATATATATATATATTCTTTTTCATATTCTTTTCCATTATGGTTTATCCCAGGATACTGAATATAGTTCCCTCTGCTGTACAGTAGGACCTTATTGTTTCAAGAACTATTCTTTTAAAAGTGAATGTTCCAGAAAACACTTGTAGATAATACAAATGGATATGTCCCTATAAATCCAGGAAGCTGTAGTACTTTGCCATCTGTCGATGGTGAATGGAGGGGGTCAGAGCGGTTGTGTGTTGTCTGTGGCCTAATTAGGAAAAGCAGCCCTAATTCCTTTGTGGGTGTAGAGGAGAGGGAAACTTTTTTTTTTTGTCAAGTGTTAAATCACCGACCTGGCTTCCTGTTGCCCACACTTGGTGTGATTGTGGTTTTCAGCACTTGCTTGCATCTTGGGGAACTCCTGAGCTCATTGTTTCATGCACATCTCTCCCCTTGACCCCACATACCCGATCCCAGCTCATACTGGAACGTGGAGCCCCCAGGGACCCCAATTATAGGTCACCTCCCTTCAGATGGGACATCATAGATTTTTACAGTCGTCTGACTTCTTCCTGGCAGTGGCTAAAATTGCAGTGAATAATCAGATTAGAAAATAAAAAGCTTTCTGTAGAAATTTGGGAGCAGAATTCCCATTAATTAAAAAAAAAAATACCCGGCATATTTTTCTCAGAGCCCTTCATATAGACATGTTTGGCCTTCATTGTTTAAATATAACCCTGCTAACCCAAGGGCAAGTTATCTGTGCCCCCTCCTCTCCCGTTTGGACATAAAGCCTGTGATTGTTGATTGTTCTGGTTGGATCATTTGAAAATGAGATTTCAGTTTAGTAGAATATTTCCATTACAGGGCAATGGGCCTTTTTAATTTTGTACTTTTATAAGGGCTAGGAAAACATTTACATTTGCTCCTGGTTTTCCCTTTGCAGAATCCTGAATAGACAAGGCAGATTCATTAGAGAATACATCATGAAATGTTGCATCTCTTTATTGGTGAGTCATGAAAGTTCAGGAAAAGAGCACAAAAGTAGGCATTTATAGTATGAAACAAGCCTTTGTCAAATTATGTATGTGGTGGTTTTAGCTGACCTTGGAAGTTATGTAACGCTCTGTATGTGCTTTTATACCCCAACATGGTCTATAAAAGTGATGCTGATGCATCGGCTTTACAAAACCCCTTCATGGCTGCCCAGCTCAGCTCCTTCCCTGCGTCTCTCGGCCAGGGGAGAGAGATCACTGTGCCCACCCCCCATCCCTGTTCATGTCTGTCCACTTACATAATCACTTCTTGCAGAGATCTCCTTAGACTGTTCAAATTCCAGGTGAATCAGTCTTTGTGCATTTAGATTTCATTCAATCATAATACATTTCAAGTACCCCTTTCCCTTTTATTATTCTTTCTTTTTTTTTCCTCTATTATTGCCTTTCAGTTCCTCCAGTTTCCTGTACCTCCCTTTGGGATAACTTTTTTTTTTTTGCCATGTGGTATATGGGATCTTAGTTCCCTAAACAGGGATCAGGTATCAAACCCATGCCCGTTGCATTGGAAGCACAGAGTCTTAACCACTGGACTGGCAGGAAAGTCCCTAGGAATAGCGTTATTGATACTTTTGAGGGTCATCAGTAATCAGAGCAGTGAGCCCTGGGAGAGCACAGATCTTACAGGGCGGAGAGAAGAAGGGTAGGTCTGGGGTCAGGTTGAGCTCAGAGACAAGTGGGCATCCTTGGGGCATGGCTGCCATGCTGGACAAGTCACCTCATTTGTCCCCTGCAGGTCCTCCTTGTCTGTTTTTCGTTTCTGTTCTGCAGTCTCGGTAGACAGCACTGGGGCAGAGCCTGGCCCAGATGGGCCACCCTTGGGAACTGACTTTGCAGCTGAGGCCTGGGGGCTGGGGTGGGCCCAGTGATGCTGAGAGGTGGGGAGGGAATTTCAGGCACACAGAAAGGTTCAGCACGTTAGACATAAGAAACTAGAGAGAACTCTTACTCAGCGCCTGCTCTCAAGGTACTGTCAGTACCTTGGTTGTCATGCTGGTAAGCTTGATTCACTGCCACTTCCTGCCTTTCTGAAACTGATCCTTCCTGTAACCCCCAACCTCCGGCTGCTGTTAAACTAGGTGCGTCTTCAACTTGCACTTGGGCTTCAGATTACCCTGAAGGACCTGTTGAACTGATGCCTTGGGCCAGCCTCAGCTAATGTCTTCAAGAGACACCAATCTGGTATGTTTGTTAACAAATAACCACACACACAAAAAAGGGTCAGGTTGAAGCTGAATCTGGCCTCTGTACCCCTACACTAAATTAAATTTAAGACAGAGAGTTTTGGGTGAAGTAGAAAAGACACTGATGCTGGGAAAGATTGAAGGTGGGAGGAGAAGGGGAGGATGAGATGGTTGGAGAGCATCACCGACTCAATGGATGAGTTTGAGTAAGCAGTTGGTGATGGACAGGGAGGCCTGGTGTGCTGCAGTCCGTGCAGTCACAAAGAGTCGGACAGGACTGAGTGACTGAACTGAACTGAACTGAAGAATAGAATAGCTTTATTGCTATGCCAGGCAAAGGGGGGACACAGTGGGCTAATGTCCTCAAAGCTGTGTGTCCCAGTGTGGAGGGGCTAATGAAGAGTTTCAAAGCAGTGGTTCAAAGAGGGCGTGGTCAGTTCCTGGGTGTTCTTCTGATGGGTTGGTGGACAGGTAAGTGGGAGTCAGCATCGTCAACCTTCTGCTTCTAACTGGTCTGGAGTCTGTGTGCTGGTGGGCAGCACCCTACTCTCACCCGGAGGGGCTTTCCATATCTGCAAAACAGCTCAAAGATGCTCTGTGTGTATTGACGGGGAACCAAGACCCTGCCCCAAGGCTGCACTATTGTTTGTCTTGACTGTGTGTTTCTTCTGGTTTTGTGCTTGAACCTGACCAGTTGGAGCTCAGGGAAGGTCATGGAGGCTGAATGAAGGTTATTTCCTGTAATCAAATGAAAGAAGGACACAGAAAAGCTTTGTGCCTAGGACCTCACAGGGCCCTACTCAGTACCAGTGTTAATGTAGGCTAGATGCTCATCCAATGAGTGTGTTCCTTAGATTGTGATTTTTCTCTATCAGATGCAAATGATATTCAGACGTCAGCCCTGCAACAGAAGTTGACAAGCTGATTCCTAGTTATTTGCTCTCCATTTTATTATCTTTTTAAAACTTTAGCCTCAGTTTTACAATTTAGCTCAGCCCTGAAGGGAAGCTGCTTACTATATGTGCCGCGTTAATTTGCATGGAATATTATTAACGGAGTCTGTAGGCTTATTTCCCCATGTATGCATGTGACCACATAACCATTCTGCTAACATTAAGTTTTAAATGTTTTCATTTAAAATATCAGCCTTTGAGGGGAATATCCAAGACCTAGCTGAAGAGAAAATTAGGCTTATGACATTATCATACAAAAAAGAGAGCATTATCATAAAATGGAAAAGAAAAATAGTAAAATAAAAATCTTGCCAACTGCATATGTAAATAAAAAAGAATGATTGCAGCTATTACTAAATATTAAAGTCACCAACTCTAACTTGCAAGAATTAAGGTTTTTCATGGAAAAGAATAAGATGATTTGGCTGCATACGAACTCAGGAAGAGAGCCTTTAAGGCAGAACCATTTCCTTAAGACATTTTAATGAAAACAGATGATGAAATGTAAGTCATTGCTTTCTTTAATGAATGATACATCTGAAACCATTGTCTCAAGGACTCCGATTTGCCTATGAAAGTAAGCATATCCAAGTGGTATAAAATGATGCATTAAGTAATCAAGGTAAAAAAACTTCATAAAACCTCCGAGAGGAAGTACTTTTGTGCTATTCTTGTTGAATAGAGAATCCTAGAAGGATGTTAGAGATCTGTCTCAAGTTGAGGGAAGCACTGTTGGCTATGGATATCCGGTACCAGTGACCCTCAATTATCGTGAACACTGATTTTTGCCAGACAGGTAGTGTTGTGCAGATGTATTAAAAATAGCAAACCCGTGTGTCTTTATGGACCTGTCAGTACTTTCCAGATTCAAAAAAGCAGAGAACATAAAAAAAGTCAGCTGTTCTCTATAAAGTGGCCCCAATACTATGCAAAAGTGGGGCTTATTTCAGAGGTATTTTCTCTGGGGTTCTGGCATGTCTTATACATCCTTCCTGGGAATAATATCATGAAATTTGGGAAATTGTGTGAGAGGGCTTCTCAACTGGTTGAAAGAACAGGGGAGTGAAAAGACAAGGAGGAAAGTGGACGCTGGATACCTCAGAGCTGCTCCCTTCTGCCCATCCCTTACTTATTTGTTTTTATTTATTTGACTGCACTGGACCTTGTTGTGATGCGGGTTCTTTAGTTGGGATGTGCAGGATCTTCTTCCCTAACCAGGCATCGAACCTGGGCCCCCTGCGCTGGGAGCGTGGAGTCTTAGCCACTGGACCACCAGGAAGTCCCCTTTGTGCCCATCCTTTAATGAAGTGACTCCAATAAGCCAAGGACATGGGGTTGATCCGAGAGGTGATGGGGCAGTGGGGAAACAGGTGTTCACCTGGTGCTCTGGACAAGGGTTCAGCACCAGGGAGGCGGGCAGAGGGGCACCCTGGCTCCGTGCAGGCCCTTGACTCCTAACGTGCCACGCCTTTGTGTGGGCATCACTAACGGGGAGGAGGCTCAGACAAGGGCTCAGGCCCAGGTGTCCTGGGGAGAGGACGGGGGGCCCCCTTCTCCCTCCCCTCGTCCTGTTCTGCTTTGCCCTGAGAGCCCACCCCCGGGAACAGGGCTGTGCCATGCAATACAGAGTAAACAGGTCTTATTTGCTACTGAAAGCAGAGGAGCACAGCAACTTAATTGACACACAATAGATCCAACCAGTCCATCCTAAAGGAGGTCAGTCCTGGGTGTTCATAGGAAGGACTGATGTTGAAGCTGAAACTCCAGTACTTTGGCCACCTGATGTGAAGAACTGACTCATTTGAAAAGACCCTGATGCTGAGAAAGATTGAAGGCAGGAGGAGAAGGGGATGACAGAGGATGAGATGGTTGGATGGCATCACCGACTCAATGGACATGAGTTTGGGTAAACTCCGGGAGTTGGTGATGGACAGGGAGGCTTGGTGTTCTGCGGTTCATGGGGTCGCAGAGTCGGACACGACTGAGCGACTGAACTGAACTGAACTGAACTGTACTTAGGGCAGCTGAGGACTTCCCTGATGGCTTAGTTGGTAAAGAATCTGCCTGCAATGCAGCAGACAGGGGTTCGATCCCTGAGTCGGGAAGATCCCCTGGAGAAGGAAATGGCAACCCACTCCAGTGTTCTTGTCTGGGAAATCCCATGGACAGAGGAGCCTAGTGAGCTACAGTCCACGGGGTCACAAGGGTTGGACACGACTTAGCGACTAAACTACCCCACCACCAAAGCAGCTGAGGACTTCCAGGGAGGGAGTTCTGACCCAGCTGATGTCTGACTACTGCTATAGAATTTGAGGTGTTTTCACCATTTCATTAACTTAGGTTCTCACTTGTGTATAACAACAGTTTTAGTCAACTCAGTCTCCCATACAAAACACCATGGCCTGGGAGGCTTCAACAGCAAACGTTTCATTCTCGCAGTTCTGGTGGCTGGGGGTCCACGTTCCTGGCTTTTGCTTCTGCCTTCCTGCTGTGTCTTCACATATGTGGTTGAGGGAGAGACAGGACAGACAGACACACACACACAGACGCACACTCACACTCCAGGCTTTCTGGTGTCTCTTCCTATAAAGGCAAAAATCCCGTCATTCAGACTCTACCCTCATGACCTCCTAACCCTAAGGAGGCCCTTCTAAAGGCCCCATCTCCAAATACCATTACACTGGGGTTAGGGGGTCAGCATATGAATTTTGAGTGAACACAAACTTTTTAGTCAAAGCTACTTTATAGGTATAAAAGTAATATATTTTTAAGATTAATGAATATGACATGAGATAGCCTCCGTGTATTTTAATTTTAAGGTAAAATGAGTTTCCCGGTTTATTTTGGGTTTATTAAATATCAAAGAAACAAAAAACAGACTCATACATCCCCGGAGGGCCCTCCCCCCGAGTGGATTCTGATCACAGACCTTCATCTGCGTGGTGACACTGAAGGCTGCTTTCTTGCCAAAGTGTGGGACCAGAAGCAGGGCCCTGGCGGTGGGCCTGGACAGGATCTGACCCCTGGGGACCGCTCATTGTAGCAAGACTTACCCAGAGGAGCTTTGAATGCTGTGAAAGTTAATCCAGACAGCAGAGTTTGAACCATTATCTGACTCCCGAACCCATTTTTAACAAGGTATGTGTGCTAGCTTCCTTTTTTAAAACAGTTTTTAAAATGTTTATTATTTAAAAAATTTATTTAGCTTCACTGGGTCTTAGTTATGGCCTGTGGGATCTAGTTCCCTGATCAGTGATCAAACCTGGGCCCCTGTGCATTGGGAGCACAGAGTCTCAGCCACTGGGCCACCAGGGAGTCCCCAGCTGTCTTTTTTCTGTTGATGGCTAATTTTTTTTATTTCCCCTCAGCTTTATTGAGATGTAATTGACATACAACATTGTGAATGTTTAAGGTGTATAACATTTGATTTGATGCATTTATATATGGCAAAATGATTGCTACCATAATATTAGCAACTATGTATTAGCAACAACTCCATCTTGTTACATAATTGCTATTTCTTTTTTGTGGTGAGACTATTAAATATCTATTCTCTTTGCAGCCTTCAAACATATGACACAGTATTCCTGTAATCATCATGCTGTGCCTTAGATGCCTAGAAGTTGTTAATCTTATAAGCTTAGGTAGATCACATCTTATTTATCCATTAATCTGTTAAAGGATACTTAGATTGTTTTCATATCTTAGGTAGTATGAGTAATATTGCAAGGAATATGGGATTGCAGATAGCTCTATAAGGTCTTGATTTTTAACTCCTTTGGATAAATATCTAGAAGTGGGATTGCTGGATCATATGGTAATTCTGATTTTACTTTTTTGAGGAATTGCCAGAGTGGCTTTCATAATGGCTATACCAGCTTGCATTCCCACCAATGGTGCATTCAGTTCAGTTCAGTTCAGTTCAGTTGCTCAGTCGTGTCCAACTCTTTGCGACCCCATGAATCACAGCATGCCAGGCCTCCCTGTCCATCACCAACTCCTGGAGTTCACCCAAACTCATGTGCATCGAGTTGGTGATGCCATCCAGCCATCTCATCCTCTGTCGTCCCCTTCTCCTCCTGCCCTCAATCCCTCCCAGCATCAGAGTCTTTTCCAATGAGTCAGCTCTTCGCATGAGGTGGCCAAAGTACTGGAGTTTCAGCTTTAGCATCAGTCCTTCCAAAGAACACCCAGGACTGATCTCCTCTAGAATGGACTGGTTGGATCTCCTTGCAGTCCGAG